>NW_020173335.1:685487-697724 GCF_003031525.2 Neophocaena asiaeorientalis asiaeorientalis
CCCCCCTTTTTCCCCCATCTTTTTCTCTTGCCCCTTCTTTTTTTTTTTTTTTTTTTTGGCCCTGACTTCTTTCATGAGCTCCATGCCTAAAAACTGCCCAGATGTCCTACAGGCACATGAACTCAACCTGTCCAAAACAAGGTCATGCCTCTTAACTGGTCCTCTTCTCAGTGAAAAGCAGTAGTTTCTGTTACCTACTGAGCTCTGTGATAAGTGCTTTAGCAATTATTTATCAAAATATTCTGGCTCATGAAAGGTCTTACAGAGTAACTAACACAACAAAGGTAGGTATTATTATCCCCAAGAGGAGGAACACGAGGCTCAGAGAGGTTTAATTAACAGACCTGGAGTTCAGAGAGTTAACGAGCTCTATGAACATAGGTCTGTCTAATGTCAAAGATGCTTTCCACTACAGAGGCTTACCACCACCAGCACCAAGGTGGAAATCTGGAAGATATCCCAGACTCCTGCTCTCTCACCCCAGCCTTATCATTTCCTTTCCACTTCCCAACACTATCCCTCTCTTCTCCATCCTGACTCTGTTCCAGTGCGGGCACTGTTGTTTTGGGCCTAGACTACTGCCATGGTCTCATCACCTCTTTCCATGGGCAGTGATCTTCCTAAACCTAAATCAGAGTCTGAGTGTGACGCTCTGTCACCCTGTGGTTAACAGGCCCTTCAGAAACTCTCTAGGACCCTTTAAAATTAAACCCAAACTTAACAAAAGGCCCCCTGATGATCCAATCCCTGCCCCTCTCTCTAGCTTCCTCTCTTACTACTCTGACCAACTAACAATCTCACCTTCAGCCATACTGTACTCTTTGTAGTTCCTGAACGGGACCCGTCCCCACACCTGTGCGTGCCTTTGCAAATCCCGCTCCCCAGCTTGAGAAACCTGCTCCCACCTTCGCCCACCTGACTAATACCTTCTAAGCAGCAGCCTATACAAAGGTATTTCTGCCACCCACACTAGATTTAAGCTCTACAGGCCAGGGACTAGAATACAGTGTTGGCACACAGTAGGTGTCAGTAAATGTCAGGACACTTGCTTAGCCATTTACTACATGTGTGGATTCTTTTGTTCCTGCTTGGTTTCTTGAGTGGAGCTCCTCAGTGATTCTTTGATGCCACCAAAGCCTTACGGTGCCCCTGCCAGACCTTGCTGGCAATGTTCTTTGCATTTGGGGTAGTCAGGGGCTAGAGTACCAAGCCTAGATGGGCACCCACATGAGCAGTGTTTCCTAGCAGCCATTTGGGATAGATTCAAACATGCTGTGTCTGCGTTCATTTATCTAGAGACCCAAGAGGGACACCCTAAACAAGGGACTTGGAGAGTGGGCATACTTGTCAGGCTTGAGGTCACGGTGCACGATGCCATAGTTGTGTAAGTACTCCAGGGCTAGCACAGTTTCCGCAAAGTACAGGCGCACCATATCCACAGGCAGGGCCCCGATGTTCTTCAGCAGAGTGGCACAGTCTCCTCCTGCAACAAGCCCAGGCCACCATGAAGAATGGGTCCAGTGCCCTGCTCTAGATGGTCTCAGAGGCCCCAGAGGAGATAGTGTCACAGAATACCCTGGTGCCAGAGACTGTGATTCTAACCCCTCTGCTGCTGGCATGGGTGGGAGAGTGTGGAGGGGAGCAGGAGGTAAGACGAGTCGGCCAGTGGCTGTCAAGGCCATTGTTCAGGACAAAGAGGGAAGGAACCCAGGCCTCTAGGCCTGTAAGCTGACTCGTTGGGACAGGACTAAGTTATCTTAGGATGAGACTTCAGCATTTGTCCATTTATTTCCTTCCTGTTGGCTCTCCTTTAGTTTTTGAGTAAATATCTTTGGAAGCTGTGTGCAGCCCTGACGAAGGGAGAGGGAAGGCCACTGGCAAAGCGGCTGCCCCCCTCCAGAGCTGTGCCCCATGCTGCTCTCCTACACCAGCCCCAGAGCATTTTGTGGGGTCCTAAGGGGCATCCCCTTCAAAAACCATCCACAAGGGCAGTGGCTTTCCTCTCCTCTGAGGGCCCAGATGCAATCCTCCCAGCATCCGACCCTGGGCTTTGGTGGCTCTGCTACCCGCTTTGTTCCTGCCAGGTGCCAGCAGGTCTGCCAGGCTGTGCAGGCTTTGTAGCTGTGGGGCTGATACATCCTGTCCTGACATGGGCAGCCTCATGGCAGCTACTGCTCCAGAAGCCTCTCCCTGGGAGGGACACGACACCTTGTGCCCACCATGGCCAAATGGTCTCTGAGATCCTAAGGCAGAAACCAAGGCCAAAGAGAGGTTGGGAAGCTGGGCCCTGAAACTTCACGCCTACACGAGCTGCTGGTCCCTGCTCAGGGCTGTCTCAGATTATGCCGTGGCCCCCAAGCCAGGCCACCTTTTCCCCAGTACCTTCAACATACTCCATCACCATGCACAGGTGGCGCTTGGTCTCAAAGGAGCAGAACATGCTGACCACAAAGGGGTTCTCAGCAAAAGTCAGTATGTCACGCTCCACAAAGGCCTGCTGGATCTGGTTCCGTAGGATCAGGTTCTGCTTGTTGATCTTCTTCACGGCAAAGCGCTGCCGGGTGGACTTGTGCCGCACCAGGAATACGGCCCTGGAAACAAAGCCCATCCGTACCCCACGGCCCTCAGCCCCTGAGCTTGGGTGGTATCAGTGCACAGAACAAAGGAGCAGGGGGTGCTTATCAATGAGAAGGATCTGAGCACCTGCCCAGGGAGCTCTTCAATTTCCTGATATACCAAGTCCTGAGGACACAGCTCAAGCCCTCCTCAGAGCTCAGTGAGAGGAGAAGTGCCACCAAAAGGAGAGGGAATCTTTCCTGGGAAAGGAACCACACTCAGATATCAGAGGAAACTGGGCTCTTGCCTCTCCTGGAGGCTTCAGGGAGGGACAGGTCCATCCTGAGGCATCTGGTGCTCAGAGGATTAGGCATCTTTCACTTCCGGAAGGAAGAGCCCCAGGGCTGACTTAGCTCCAGTCCCGGCCACACCCTAACCCCTGCCTTTACCCATAGGCGCCATTGCTGATGAGCTTAATGGTCTCGAAGTCCTCTTCAGAGGGTGTCTTTTTAGATGTCAGAGATGCCCCACGGCCCTGGAAGACATGGGAAAAGGCAGGAGCGAGGAATGCTTCTCAGAGCTCACATTTGGGGGGAAGCTGTGGCCCCAGCACCTGCTCAGCTCTTAGCCCTGCCATGGCCTCCTGCCCATTCTTCCCCAGGAACTGAATGACCTCTCAGACAGTGTAAGCCATCACTTACTCCACACAAGTGGATGGCCACTCCGCCATCCCTCCTTCAGACAGTCTCTTAGAGAGAATTCACAGCCCTTTGCCTCACAGGGCCCCGGGGCCAGGATTGAGGCAGGAGCTCAGGGTCTTTACCTCGACTGAATCATCTGTCTCTGGAGTGTCAGGACTGTCATAGCTGCTCAACTGGGCCATTTCTAGAAACAAAGCAAGGACACAAGAGAAAAGTGTGCGTGGCAATGTCAAGACATCTCAGCAGTCCATTCATATCACACGACAGATGCATGCAGGGAAGGCATTAATGCTTCCTGCAACAGGCTGGGAGGCGGTCCTGTGGCTCTATCCTCAGTGCAGTCACAGCTTTTAGACTTGTTTGTCAAATAATATTGCCACCCCTATTTCTAGAAGTCCAGTGCCATTCAAAAGGCCTGGCAAATTCTACAAAGCTTCCCTCAAACTTGGGACAATGCCTGAAAAGAGGGCCCAAAGCTGGGCTGTCTGATAGCTGGCCCCCATCCTACTGGTCAAGACTCTGCTTTGCCAGATGAGGCTGGGAAGCAGGGAAGGCAGGAGTGGGATGACTAGAGACTAGGGATTTGGAAGCCCATGGTTCAGGAGGGGCTCAGTGTGAAGGCCCAGAGCATGGCATTACCTTCTGAAGCCCTGAGCTGGGACCACCCCAAAGACACAGGAGGACTTGCGAGGTGGCAGCAGGAGAGGCAAGCATGCAGAGGAGGTGACCATTTTTGAAAATGTGATTGTGGCCTAAGATCAAAAGGCTGATGACCTTTTGATCTTAGGCTCTAAATCCAACGCGGGTGGGCCCAAGGCAATCCAGCTTGGGTTATATAAGGCAGATGTGGACAAGCCTGAAGGAGGGGCTGTTTTATGACAGAGAACACAGAGCTTTTCCTAGAGCCCTCGGGGCCTCTGATGCTGTGCTGTGTCCCTGTCCAACTAAGCTTCTTCTCCAAGTGGCTTCCCTGCTGTTAGAGCTTGTAGGCTGCGTGGCCTCTGTGCAGCCACCAGGCCGCATGCTCACCCTCTAGGGGATCCCGTGTGAGGCCCAGTTGGCTAACGATGTAGCGGGGAATGTCACATTTAATCCCTTGTCCCTCTCTGGCGTGGCCCTCAGCTGCTTCTAACAGGTGGTAGAACTCTTCAGGGTCAAACTCCTGTACCGGGGAGAGAGGTAGTCAGTGGTGAGGGCTACAAAAGCAGGCTGCTGGTCTCTTTGGTTTTACGGCATATACCCAGAGTAGGATGACAAGAAGACTTCCTCTTTGTGATGGACACCCCTACCCCTGAATCCCAAGAAACATGATTCAGGAACCAATGGGGACAAAGCTGTCTTACAGGTCACCTCCAGATTGGACATCCTAAGCGTTTGCTGTCTTTACAGCAATAAGAACCAGAGCATTTGGTTTCCAGAGAGCTCTGCCTATTCGCCTGGTCCAAAGCCTTGTGCCAGCCGGACACGGCACTGTCAGGTGTGTTCCCACACCCAGTGAAGAGGGGCAGTCCTGGCACACCTTCAATCACACTTCACAGCCCTGGCGGTGCACACACATGCCTTCAGACATCTACTGAGCAAACCCCTGTGTGCTGGGGGCTGGAGAGCCTTGTGGACACAGCACAGAAGTCCTTGTCTGCCCGGAGCACATAATAATGAAGGCCCCATTGACTGAGTGCCTACTAAGTGCCAGTATGGGCTAAACCCTGGAGACACCTCTGTGTTGGTGAGGAAATCAAGGCTCACAGAGATGCACGGACTTGACCATGACCACAGAGGTAGGAAGAAAGAGAAAATCAGCACGCAAACCCAGGCCTAACTCCAAGCCCCTGTTTAACCACGGACTTCATGTTCTTGAGGGAGAGGCCTCTGTTCACCACGACCCCAGCCTCCACTGCTTTCTTTACCTCTGGTCTCACGGGTTTGGAGAACTCTACCACTACCTATGTGGATACAATCTAACCCAGACTGGAAGTCCTTTTACCTTCTTCTTCATCCTCAGTCCCTGTCTAGTCAGAATGTCTACTTCAGAAACCCGCCTCTACCCAACTCTTCTGCTCTGTCCTCCCACCACTGTCCTAGTTCTGGGCGCTCCTCTCTGTCACATGAACGGCTTTAAGTGCCTCTGCAAGGCTGTCCCTGGCTCATCCTGCCTTCTCTTCCAATTCACTATCCATGTTGCAGCCAGCGTTATCTTTCTTATGAGTAAATCTGATGGAGTATTACTCAGAAGTAAATAGGAACCAATTACTGATACATGCAATAACATGTATGCTGAGTGAAAAAAAATTATGCTGAGTGAAAGAAGTCAGAACATACTATATGATTTAATTTATATGAAACTGTATAAAAGGCAAACTTATCCATAGTGAAAGAGCAGATAAGTGGTTGCCTGGAGTGGGAGGTAAGGTGGGCAGGGGAAAGGGACTGATTGCAAAGGAGCACAAGGGAATTTTCTAAGACGCGAGAAATGTTTTCCATCTTAACTGGCAGTGATTAGACAGGTGTATATTTGTTAAAACTCATTGAACTGTATACTCAAATGGGATATATTTGATTGTATGTAAATTATACCTCTATAAAATTAGTTTAAAAAAGTAAATCTGACAATGTCATATTCTTACCTAAACTTTCTGATGGCTCCAAGTAGCCTTAAGGATAAATGCAAACCCCGGAGCCAAGAACCCAACACTCTCCATGGTCCTGTCGTGGCCTACCTCCCAGTTTATCCCTCACCAACACTTCAGACACACCCTGTACTCCATCAAATGCCTTTTCTGATGGCTCTCCCCTGGCAAACTCATAATTATCCTGCAAGTAGCTGACTAAGCTTCACATTCCCCAGGGAGCCTTCACTGAATGTCTATCTCTGTTCATCCCGAGGAGGACTAGAGCACTTCCTTCCCCATGTCCCCGTTGCACCTTGTACGTCCCTTGGTTGCAAACTTCTTCCAGTATCATAATTATTATTTGCATGTCTCCACGCCTCATACCTAAGGCACTAAAAGACGAAATCTAACTCTACTGCAGAGGAGGCATTGTAGGATCAGGGACTCTGCTTTACTTGCGCCTGTATCTCCAGTGTCTAGAACGACGCAGGTACTCAGTAGTGTCACTGAATGATCAAATGAAGGGTGGACTCAACTTGTACAAACGAAACTGGCCTGTGCTCCTCACCCCCAGGGTCCCCATTGACCTGGGGCCTGCTCAGCGTGGGTTGGGCAGACGAGCACCCCTCCCTGCCACACTTCTCAGGAGCATCCACTTTTCCTCACAGGGACTTGCTTGTGTGTCATATTTAAACAAGGATTTCAGCAGCAGAAATGGCAGTAGGTACCCCCACAGTTCTGCTGTTAGCAGAATACTTCCTCTACAGCGCCTGTTCCCTCCCCTCCAGCCACCCACCCCCCCCAACCTCCCGAGAGCCCACTCACCAGGCATTCCAGGAGACGAGCAGGACGGGCAATGACAATCATCAGCTTTTTCACCAGCTGCATCACAAAAGCCACTTCTGAACTCTCTGAGCGCTCATGAGCCTGTAGAGAAGACAAAGGATACTTAAGCAATCCACCGGCCCAACATGGCTGAGTGAAGCAGGACTGGGCTGGGCAGAGCCTACTCTGGGGAGAAGCACTTTGTAGTACAGAGAGTGCTGCAAAGTGAAGACCTTAGAGAGGGCCAGTGGGCCGTGATGAGGGGGGACAGGCTGCTCACCAGGAACCACATGAGCTGAGGAACACTACATGACGCCGAGGAATGTCACAAAGACACGCAGCTTTACCTGCTGCTCCATCCAGCAGGCTTCACTTACCCTCCAGACCCCAGATCAAGGGGTAACTCCCAATGGAGCCTTCACTGATGCTCACTTTCCACCACAGACAGACTGTAAGGAATAGAAAGACCTCTCAAAGCAGGAGAGTGATGTGACCAGAAGGGATTTGAGAGAGATCTCTTTGGCTGTAGTGTGGATGGTGCACCAAGGAGGGCAAGCCTAAAAGCAGGGAAACCTACCAGCAGGCTACTGCAACAATGCAGATGAAAAAGGCGTAATAAGCCAAGGCAGTAAGAATGGAGGGAAATGGACAGACTGGGCCACCTCAGAGCAGCCCTGAGGGGTGGAAGAGGCAGGAACAGATGGGAAGTACAATGACAATTTTAGGGAAATTCCACTGAACCCATAAATGAAATAGACAGTATAAAAAAATACAGTTTAGGTGAGGATAGGTAGAGAACATATTCCCTTTGGTTTTAAAGAGAAAGCAGGTAGGTGGAAAAGTTCTGCTTTGGACTTGGAAAGTTTGAGGTACCTATACTAGATACTTTCGTAGGCATTGGCTCAGCCCCAGAGACTCTCTCTTCTTGGAAACTGCTCTGACTCCTGGAGCCACATTTGTATGGTGTGGCTGCATTTTCCCTCCCACCTCCGATAGCTGACCAGGGTGGACTACTTTCCTAGGAACTTACTTTTTAAAATTTTTTTTTAATTTTTGGCCATACCATGCAGCATGCAAGATCTTTGTTCCCTGACCAGGGATTGAACCCATGCCCCCTGCACTGGGAGCAGGGAGTCTTAACCACTGGACTACCAGTGAAGTCCCCCCAACCCCGCTTTTTCTTTTACATTTTTTTTCCCCCTAGCAACTTAAAAATGGGTGGAACGACAACCATTAATATCAGCATGACAGAACTGTATAATTCGCTCTTGGGTGAAAAGGATGACCATACCTACCAAAGAGAGAGAAACAGAGCTGAGAGAAGGAAGACGAATGGTTCCTGGGCTTTCCACAGGCTCTCGTTTCTGGTTCTGGTCCCTTTTTAAGGCCTGGTTGCATTCTTGTCTTCAATTCTCTAAGACACCCTTTCAATCTTTATAATTAGTTTCCCTTTCCTGCATAAACTGCTCTGAGTTGGTTCTCTACCACTTGCAACGAAGAATACTAACCGATGTGGAAAGTACAGTGGAGGAATCCAATCAGCAGCTGGGGCCACTGAGCCGGAGCTCAGAAGAACAGTGGGGATCAAAGGCCCTTTAGCAGATGGATGACAACTGAAGACACAGGAGCTGACAGGGCCGATCAGAGAGTGAAGAAAGGAGAATGAGGAGCACGGATGCTCAGGAAGGTGCCCCTCGAAACACCAGCATTTAAGAAAACTTGTGAAGGAGCAGCAAGACCACAAGACTGGAGAGAACAGTGTCATGACAACTGGGGGGGGGAGAAAAGATCAAAGAGAGGTATTCACTGTGGAAACCTCTGTAGACAGTGAAGGAAGGTGAGGACTGAGAGAGGTCACAGCATTTGGCAACCGGCCAGTTAGTTCTCTGGTGACTTTTGCCTGAAATGTTTCAGTGGAATAATGGGAAGGGAAAGTAGAAGGCAAGAGACTGAATAGTGAACAGGTTGTAAGGAAAGAAATACAAGCAAATGAAGACCATTAAAAAAAACTGGTTATGCAATGAAAAGAGAGGCTGGGCACTTGATGAAATCTTGTTCATTCTTTTAACACGCAGCTCACATATCAACTTTGTGAAGCCTCATCTAAGTCCCCTGCCCACACACACAGACACACACACACACACACACAGACACACACACACGAAGAACAAGAAGTAACAAGTTCAACAAGTAACAAGTAACAAGTAACAAGCTACTTTTTCTATGTTTTCCTAGCTGTTTGCTTGCAGCACATGGTACTAGCATGTTGTTTTATAATTAATTGTCTGTCTCTACAGGTACATTGTAGGGCCTTGTGAGTAGAGAGGCTGTGTCGCCTAGCACAGGTGCCTCTTATATAGCAGATGTCAATGCTTATTGACTAAGTATTTGAAAGTGTACGATCTTAGGCTCTGGAATAAGTAACCTGGGTTTGGGTGCTAGCTCTGCTACTCAGAAATGAGTTACCTTGGGCTAACTTGGCCCTTTTAAGGTTTGGTTTCCTCATCTGCATATTTAGAGAATAATAATAATACCTTCCTTACAATGTTGTTATGAAGATTAAATTAGACAATGTAGTGCCTAGCAAATTCATCTACCAGGGTTTCCCTGCAGACATCCTTCACTCTAGTCATGCCAAACTACTTTACCTGCAATTCCTGAAATGAACCAAGTTCCTCCACACCTCTGAAAGGTTGTTTATACTGCTTTCTAGATCCAGTGAACTCCTACCTACTCATCGAGACTCAGCTTTTCCTGAACTCTCCATGCAGAGTCAGCACATCCTCCTCTGTGCTCAGAACTGATCTCTGTTTAGTGCTCATCAATCACACTTACTATAATAAACAAAAGTGAGATAATTCATATAGAGCACTCAGTGTGGTGTCTGGCATACAGTATACTTCAATAAATGACAGCTATTATTTTTACTGTAATACATATTGATGGGTCTGTAAACCCCAGTCAACAGCAAATTCCTTGAGCCAGAACCGGCACTGAACTTCTTCTCTGCATTCCCAGGGCCTAGCAAATGAGAGAACATATGAATGCACTGGCTCCATGTTCAGTGCTCTTCCCACTGCCAGGGGCAACGCATCTGGGAAATGCCTGAAGGTTTTGGGCAAAGCTCTGACTTGAGCATTTCAGAAGATCCATCTTAGATGTACAAGCAACCCTGGAAGTCACTCTAGTTGATTTATCTGATGCCTCAATCCCTGATTCCTACGTATTGTTGGAGAACTGTTAGAAAGTTATTCTTGAACAGAAACAAACAGGCGCCAGTGATGTTTCATGGGACTTCAGCTTTTTAAACTCATGTTTCTGCAATGTTTAAATTTAAGTATTACTTTTGAAATCAGAAAAAGACATTTTTGTAGAAGGAAGAACTTTTTCATCTATTAAATCAAAACCTTTCTCACCGTAACTCTTGTCCGCTGGGCTAGTATGCCTTTTAGGGGATAGAGAAGCTGCCACATATTACATATGATAAAACTCCCATTATTTGACAGCAATAATTGTGACCATCTTTAGTCATCCTTTCTCTAGATTCAACTGTTTCCTAAATTAAAAAACAAACAACTTCTTGCTCCTAATTTCTGGACTAACACACCGGAGTCGTTTGAGCCCATTAGCCTGGGCTCTCAGCTCAGCTGGTCCTACAAAAGCATGAAGGCACATGTCTGGAGGTAACAGGGGTCTGGACTGGGAAATATTCTAGTGACATGAAGAGCCCCGAGGAGACAGCACATCTCCTCTCCCCTAAGCTGTACTAATGGTGTGATATGGGCAACTGTAGTCTGAGTGGGAAGGCGTCCGATCACCCTATCGGAGAGGCAGAGAGGAAAGCGAAGAGCGGAGCACGAAGCAGCGAGAAGAACTCAATGGTCTCTGGATTACTTTGCCCAGAGACTTTTTACACTGGGGAGGATCAGGTCTCTAAACACATCAGTCCCCACTGGAGAACTTCTGCTATACAAACAGAATATCAGCAAACGGATAAACCCATAGTGCAGTCCTCGGGTCTGTTTTTCCTCGACTGAGGAGAAGCAGTCTCAAGGTTCTGCTTACACCAGTATGTCTACCAAAAGAGAGCCCACTACAGCCACTAGGGCCTCTTTTTGGCTCTGGGTTACAAATCTCCTAGGCAAATATTTATGAACACTACCAACGTTGGAGCCTCGGGAAGAGTAATTGGTATTAGAAAAGGAAAGGAATCACAGCACTGAGTTCTGACACCGAACAGGCTTCTCGGAGAAATGCAGGGGACTGAGGAAGAACCAAAGCCCAGCAGCAGCAGCACATGTGGGGTGGGTCCCGCATACCAGCAGGGAGGTGGCAAGCAGGCTGGGAACACCATGACTGCCTTCATCTTAGCTTGGGACTAAAACCCACTACTATACGGATTCACCAGAGTTGCAGAACAAGGACACTCACATCTTGCAGAAGCTTCTCTAAATTCTCTTGAAGTTCATAGAAGTAGTGTGAGGTAATGAGGCCACTCCGAGATTTATCCAGGCAGTCTCGGGCCATCTCAATCACCTGATGATGAATAAAGCTCAAGGTTCCGTCTGCCAAGGGCAACACGTTGTCTGGAGTGTTGGAGGAAATGAACTCTGCTAGATGCTCTTCCATTTGTGCGGTGGCCTGCAAATCAAAGCAGGACAAGTGACTCTTTCCTTCTGATCCAGCTCGGCCGGAGCTAAGCCTGAAAGGCCTTGTCAGAGCCTAAGGATGGGCTCTGTGATCCTGGTTTCCTGATGTTGCATTTGGGGAACCTGATGACTGGAGACGTGAAAGGTCACCGTCAAGTCAAGTCAAAACATGACAGTCAAGGCCCTCTCTCACCTGGCCTTGTCCACCTCCCCACTCCTTGAACGGCACATTCTCTTGCTCTAAGGACACTGAGGTTCTGTTGTTCCTTTATCATGCTATCTCATGCCTCTGTCCATTTATGCTGTTCCCTGTGTGTAGCTTTTTCACCTGCCAAGCCTGCCTGGCAAACTCCTACTACTCCTTCTAATCTCAGTTCAAGCATCATCTTTCCTCTGGGAAGTCTTTGATTCCTCCAGGAAAACTAGGGTTTCCTTTCCTCTCTGCTTCCACTGGACCTCCCAACTGTATAAACTTGGTGTGTGGACACTCCTGGTTTCTAAATCTTTCTCCAGACTGGGAACTTCTTCAAGTCAGTGGGAGTCTGATTTATCTCAGGATCCTCTTACTTGAACTTAGGGCCCAACTGAGCTAAGCAGATGTTCAGAGAGTGTTTATTGAAGGTGTGAACCTGCCTGCTCACGGACCTGGATCCCCAGCAGAGCAGCATGAGGTCTGGCTCAGAAGCCTCTTGGGGACCTAACTGCACAGGAATGTCAAAACGACAAATGTACATCAGCTAACAAGTTCCTAGCTGCCTATCTAGGGCTTGGCTTTCTTTCCTTTGCCACCAGGTGGTGATTTCTGATTTTCAGTGTGTGTTTAAGTGGGTGTTTGTATATGTATATATATGTGTGTGTGTGTATATATATATATATATATACACATATATATATATA
>NW_020173335.1:697800-747543 GCF_003031525.2 Neophocaena asiaeorientalis asiaeorientalis
TGTGTGTGTGTGTGTATATATATATATATATATATATATATATATACACATATATATATATACACACATATATATATATACACACACACACACACACATATTTATGGTGTAGCGGTGTGGTAGGGAGAGAGGGAGAGGAGGGGAGGTGAAAGAGAAGAGGGAATGGAAGGAATCTTAACATGCTTTTTCTAACATGAGTTCATCTTACATACAAATGTGCAATGCTAGGATAACAATACAACACCTAATACACAAGGAGGAAGAGGAGGAGGAAACACGCGAGGTGCATTTCTAAACACTATACACACCCAAACTTTTTTATGAAGAAGCAAGGCACAACTGAATGATTTCCTAGCTGTTCATTCTGCCCCTCTTCCTTGCTCTTACTCTCCAGTGCCCATTTGAAGGCTAGAAAGTGCAGACCACAGGGCAGCAAAGAAATAACAGCTAACACTTACTGAGCGCTAACTATGTCCTGGGCACAGTTAGAAAAGTTTAATGTTCACTAATCTTCACAAACTCCCTATGAGATAGATACTCTTATTATCTCAGATTACAGATGAGGCAAATGAAGCTCAGAGAAGTTAAATAATCTGCCCAGGGTCATGAGGCTAATAAATGGTAGAAGCCAACTTGAACCCAGTCGGCCTGGTTCCAGAGTCTGAGCTCCTCCTCACTGCTCTGCTTCACTGTGAATGTCAAGAGGGAAAGCACAAGGGCTTCGCACTTTTTCCCTAAGCCACCCGTGTGTGCCCAGGAGACTACTCAAGTCTCGAAAAAGGACACTCTCGGAGGAGCAGGGAACCACACATCGCAGACCCTAGATACAGATGAACAGGTAGAGCCGGGGGTCTGGATGGAGGATGAAGAAAGAGGCTTGAAGACCCCATTCTCGCTGTTGTCATGGAGAGGGAGTCTCCGTCAGGCCCTGATCCTCTCTCGGACAGAACTGGCTGTGTTCTACAGGAACAGGGGCTATCATTAGAAAGCCAGGTCAGAGTGTTTAGGCATGTGGTGTTCAAAAGAAATGCAAATGGAAAACAAGGCCCTTGTTCCACATACAAGGAGGTTTACAGTCAAACTGCAGTTGTGAAGACCATTTCTCAACCATCTCAGGACAGTAACCTACCTTCCTCCCTCAGCATTTCCCTGCTTGAAAACACAAGTCCAAATGTGAATAGCAACTCTGAGCTGTCTCCCACCTTACTGCTCTCTCTGGACAACTTCCTGCCAGAGGAAATTTCCAGCGTAGCTCTGTTTGTGCTTGGTAATGGGAGTGCTGCTTTAGAAATCTGCATTAAGTGAAGGTGCTCTCAGAGGGCAAATCTCCTTCTGGGGGACCCCGACTCATGGATCCTGATGTGCACGGTCAGAAACAAGGTCTCTGCTCTTTCCTTCCCACTAATATACAGTGGGATATGTTTTCGACATTTCCCTCTGGATACCCATTTCTCTGGGGAGTGGAGAAATTAGAGGCTCTGCAAGTACGATCCCCAAACTCAAAGTCCTCTGCTGCCTTCCTCTTCGCCAGCAGTCTGAAAGCCCTCATGCTTGTGTCCTCCTCCTCCTGGCGCCTCCCTGATCTCCTTCCAGATTGCCTCTGGCGACTCCCCCACCCCCAGTCTTCCCACTGGGGCTGGCTGGAGGTGGCATCCTCAGAGGCATTACCAGTCTCCTTTAAACTGGATCCTTACCTTGGGGAATCTTTCCTTGTACACATGATTCATCATTATTATTTCACTGTCAAAGGAAACTGGTGACCGTCCAGGACTAAATAAGAAGGAAACAACTGTGTTACTTTAGTGCCAGGGAACCTTCAAGGAGAAAGATGCCCATTCCCAGAGCCCGTGCCCACCCACTGTCTGCAGCACCCACACACTCCCACCTTAAGGAGTGCTGAGTTCCAGAGCCTTTCTTATTCCTGGAGCTGCCAGCACTGTTCAGCTCAAAAGTGTGCCATCTGGAGCTAGACTACCTTCCTGTAAGAGGCCTGGCCTTCACAAAGACTTCTGCCAGGGCCTGAAAAGGCCTAGACAGGAGGAGACCACTCTTGAGGCCACTGGTGGTTCTTCTAGGATCACTTCCTCCAGAACAGGACTCTCTGGGTCTTCTTTGCTTTGGCCAGTGGGGTTGGGCATACCCCAGCATGTTCTAGGAATCAAATCAAATCAAACCACCACCAAAACAACCAAAGGAAGACAGTGTATACCTGTATCTTTTCTAAACAAGCTGCATCCAATGGGGCTAACTTAGCTCTCACCTGGGGGATGAATGAGGCCAGTCCAGCTAGCCCGTAGTGAATTATAAACCTGGGTCATCTAAATCTTCCCCTTTGGCCCATGTGTGATTACATCCTCTTAAAGGATTCAGAGTTTGAGCCATACAACTGAATGGCTATTTGGGTCCTGCCCAGTTTGGTGCCCGACATGTGATCCCAGCTGAGCTATGTTCAGAACCGTTCTTTTCTGCCTTTCCTCCCTACAGTAGGCCGTGGTCTGCCTGCTACATTAATGCACATTACCCAGCTTTTTAAGAGTAATCCTCAGGGATTTCCCACAGGTACTGTAGTCCTCTCAGTCTCAAATGGCCTAAAAGGTGCCCATCTCTGTGTGGAGTGTGAAGAGCACCAAGATTCAGACGTTCCTCTGTATGAGACAAAGAAACACACTGGGCTCCACACTTCACACTCCCTCATTTGTATGTCTGACCCTTTGCACTGCAGTCCCAGTCATTTTTCTCACCAATCTGAACTTGAACCAGTCTTTGTGGTCTGGCTCAGCTCACTGGCACTTGCAGTGCCAACATGACCTGAGGGGACTCTTTCTGGAAGGCACTGCTCCTCTGGGCCTCCACCCTGAACATGTGAACCAACTTCTTATTTCCCAGGGACCCTGGAAATCTGAGCTCGATCACTTAAAGCCATGATCATTTTATTCTCCACCCTCTCCCTTAACCTGGAATTCTGGCACAGATTTACCACCTAATGCCAAAGAGAAGAGCTGATTTAATCTATGGAGTACACAGATAAATCAGCTGTTAAGGTTTGTTTGGTTTGATGAGCCCAGGTGATTCAGGGAAATGAGACAGATTTAGATGGGCATTTAGTTCTGCTTCTGCAATGGGCTTCTTCCCCGAGTCAGCCACAAGTGTCCTCAGAAGCAACTTTTTTAATTGGCCTAGTTTATATATGCTGGGCCTCTGGGTTCTGCAGCCAGGTAACCATCAGAATGGATGACACTATTACTCTCCTTTTACTGAATGGAGTCCAAAGTACATTTCTACTGCCAACTACTTTCAAAGGGAAAAAGAGGGACCCCTTGGCAGCATCTTCAGGCACCTCTTGTGATGGTGAGTTGAGCTGTACCCAATACCAAAGGGCTTGAGCTTCACGGCACTTGACTCATTTGAGCTGTGCCTATGTGCTACGCCAGGGGTTGGCAAACTACAGCCCGCAGGCCACATCTGGCCCGCTGGCTGCTTTTATAAATAAAGTTTACATAATGTCTGTGGATGACTCTGCACAACAGCAGAGTAAGTAGCTGCCAGAGACGATATGGCCTACAAAGTGTGAATTATTTACTACCTTGCCCTTTATGGAATAAGTTTGTTGACTCCTAGGCTGTGCAGACAAGCTGAACTCCATGGGCACCAGGGCAGTGGGTGGAGAGCACCCTCACCTGAGGCTGCGGGAGCGGGGCCGCAGGGCCGGGGACTGCCGTCCTTCTTCATCGGGTACACTCTCTGTGCTGAAATGCTTCGTCAGAAAGTGCAGCTCGTCGGCTGTAGGCTGGAAGGGCAACTGGTGCAGCTTTTCCTGCGAGGAGCATGATGACTAGAGGGGACAACATTTTTAAAAAGCATTAAAGACATGTCTAAGGCAGTCTAGAAGTGGAGAAGGACTGAAAATGGTCAGTGGCTCCCCAGTCAACGTAAACCTGAAGTCAGCCCACAGCCAGCATGCTTTCCCTTGCTCCCTTGAGTCTCCACTGTGCATGATCCTGTTCATCTCTATCCTTCAGAGCTCTCAGTTCCGATGAAGCCAAGATGCTATTGTCCTTCATGAGCCTTGCAGGGGGCCAGACCCAGACATTCATGAGGTGTGACAGCTCCCCAACTACCTAGGGAGCCTCTTTAGGTGGCAAAAAGCAGATTCTTCCACGTGGACCCTTTGCCCTCAGTGAAGCTTCTGGCTAGTTAGAATGGCAAGTAATTAATAAATCATGCTTCCTGGCTTATTAGGAAATGTTCTAGGTATGCCCAGCCTACAAATGACATCCCCATAAGTTTTGCCTTCTACAACACCTTGGGAGAGCCCCAGGATGGCTCAGCAATGTTTCCTTTAGGCTGTTACCCAGAGGGCAACTGGCTTCGCTGCAGCTGTGAAGGCTTTGCCCAGGCTCTAGGGACACCAATAGGCAAGAAAATCCAGCAGGGAAGAAAATTATTTTTAGATCTAGAACCCAAAGATTAGACTTGACCTGAAAACAATTAAGAATTCTAAACATGGCCCAACGATTGAGATTCCAGAATCACAAGAGACAATTCGAGGAAGTGAGCTGTGCTATTACAGGCATCCCACCAATGCAGCCATTGCCGTGGCGGCCCTGGTCGGCACCTGGATCAGTGAACTCCTGCCCTTACCTGACAAGACTGGCTACAGCAGCAGCAAATCTAACACTATTGGCTCAATTTCTGTTCACCAACTGATGAAGGATCTGGGGTTAAATGTCTAAATTCACTTACACTCAAAGCTGCATTACCACACCAAGAAAACCGTTGCCACACGTAAGCCTTAATACCAAGTGAGAAATCAAAACTTTTTTGACTTTGCACACTTCTCTCATGGAATCCTCTAATACATAAAGTTGTAAACAGCTAGTGGGAGGTTTTCATGAGGCTCTGTCTTGGTCACAGTTTTATAAATGATTTGGATAGAAGTTGCAAAAAGTATTCTCACCCAACTGCAACTAACATGAAGCAAAATTGGTATTTTAAGGTATTCCAATAAAATAAGCTGGAGCAATGGGTTGAGTCTATTAAAACTTATTGAACAGGAATATATATATAATAAATACATGACTCTCACTTTGGGTCTCAAAAATCACCTGTTTGAGTAAAGCATTATGGGGAAGGGATATTTACTAGGGAAAGATCTGAAACTAAACAGCTGCCAAAAGACCAGTGAGATCTTTGGATTAATTTAAGAGTAAAATCTAGGACTATCCTGGTGGTCCAGTGGTTAAGACTCCGTGCTTTCACTGCAGGGGGCACGGGTTTGATCCCAGGTTGGGGAACTAAGATCCCACATGCAGCACAGAGCGGCCAAAAAAAATAATAATAAAAAATTTTTAAAAAGAGTAATATCTAGGTCAAGGGAGGAAATGATAACTTCTTTTACCTGCTTGGGATTTATGAATACAAACTGAGCTGAGAAGACCTCAAGAATGGTGGAAGACGTGGAGAAACGGGTCATCCAGTCTGTGGCCTACAAAGCCTAAAATATGCGCCCTTTACAGAACGTGTTTGCCAACTTGTCATCCTGGCTTCAATTAAATGTTGCTCAATGAGGAAGACTCATTTTAGGGTCAATTGTGCATGGTGGCAGTTAGGACATTTGTTGTATTTTAGGCTAAAATCTTCTCTAAAAGAGACATAACTAGAAGTTTTAGAGACAGGCCCAATATATATATATTTTTGCTGATATACAATCAAACTTGAATACCAAATCACATTCATCCTTCCCTTCTTTTTTGAAAGGAAAAGGTGAAAAAGTTGGAGGAGGGTCTACCAGGCCTTTGTGACATGGTGGGGGGTGGTGTTATTTGCTCTTGGTTGCAGTTCTACAAATAAAATAGGGGAGCAAGGGAACCATGCTTAGGAGTGCCTGTGCCTGGCCTCACGGGCAAAGCAAAAGTCCATCCTCAAGCCCTCTTCTGACTCCACTAGGAATAACTGACGCTCAGAAACATGCTGGTTAATTCTTTCCAAAGGCATTTAATGGATCTGACTATGGCTGTTAAAGGCCACCAGACCTCTGTCCCTCTCAGCCTCATCCCAAGCAACCTTTTTGAGTTGGGCTTTGGAGAAAAAGTTGAGAACCACTTTGCAACACTGTAGGGACAGGGAGCAATACCTGTAGGGAAGTATTTCCTCAGGGTGAAGGAGGTACGGCCACAGATTTGGCTACTTACTGAGACAGTGGAGCTAGGAGTGTTGGTTCCATAGCCTGAAGAAGGCAAAGAGGCCAAAGACCAGCGCCGTCCATCAGTCCTATGTAAGAAAAGAATGTTAGGCAGTTTCTACCGAACCCCACCCTGAGCCCAGGACCTGCCTGTCTTTCCATCAGGTTTTTTGGGGCAGTTGATTCATTGGTAGGCTCTTTCTTGTCTCAAGACAGTACTGCTCAGTCCAGCACACGCTTTCATATCTCTTTCCTACATGGGGCCTATTGTTGTGTGTTTTCCACTGCAAAGACAGACATCTCTGACTATAAAGGAGTCCATAACTTTAAATAAGAATATCTGTTATGCAATACTATGGTTTTGGAATAAAAATCTTTACACTCTCAACTTATTCACGTTTAGCAATGACAGAGAAGCAATGACAGAGGACTGCAGCTAAAGGCATCATCACAAGGAGAGAACTACCACTGAAATGCTAGTTCCTTTTTTGAAGGCTCCATGAGAAGGGTCCTTTGGTGTTCCCCAGGCCACTGGGTTGATAACCAGGAAGAAGCGAAACTACCACCTGGGTCTGAGTATGAATCAATAGATTGCAAACAGTCAAAGGCTACCCAGGACCCATTAGGACTCATAAGTCCAATCTTTGAGAATGTTTGCCAAAGAGTGACAGCAACCTTATGAAAGAAGAGTGAAGTGGCATAGCTTGGCCATATATGAGACTTTGGGGCAGGCTTCCAGCTGCTCTTTAGAGGATGTGCTCTGAAGCTCTCATCACAGAGAACCACAGTTATCTGCTTTGCTTTAGAGAAGAAAGATCAAGCAAGTATCTGGTTTGAAGCTTTTATAACATGGACAAGTGATTTTTTCCTGGACTACAGGATGTGTTGTAACACAAATGTTCTTTCTTGTGGAGCTTAGGGGTACAGCCTGCTCTGGTTGAAGTTATAGAAAAACTTCTTTGATGTGACCCACAGAACCTAAGAACGTTAGCAGTGGAGGACCTTTAGAAGTTAAGTTCAATACTCTCAACCTTCAGAGAAAACATTAAGACCCAGAGATCTGGATGAATTGTTCCAGGCTCCACAGTTAAAGGTGGGTGCAGGGAGGCATGGAGAGGACGAAGGAAAAAAAGGAATCAATCTTGCCAGGGCTTCTCTTTTGGAAGCACTCCTCTCCACCCCCACCAATACCAGGCAGCTTTTCCTACTATGTTCTGTAAGGGGATAGCCGGGGGTTCCATGCCACATGCACATGACTCAAACTTCATGCCACCCAGGCAGCCGGTCCTGCTGGAACCTAGTCTCTGAGGCAAAGAAATGTCCAGGAGGCTGCTCAAACATGATATTCTCTCTGATCTCTCTTTTGGGTCCTGAGAGCTCTACACAAGGAAGCAAGTCAATTCCAGGAAAACAGAGCTCAGCAAAGATGGGACTAGTCTAACTCAGGGAGGCATTTCCCAAACCCTTGTCAGACACACTTCTCCACAGGTGATTTTTCCTCCTTCATAAAGAAGTGGGAACCAACTGCATGGCAGCCATTTTTCTGTAAACTGAAGAGCAGGGACCACCAGAGTCAGAAATGCCACTACAGGATGCCTCCATTTCCTCTGCCTGGTCATCCCACTGGGTGACTGAGGAAAGTTGTGGGAATGAGGGAGACCTGTTCCTATGCTCAGAAGCTTGGAAGTAAATATTTAGCAAATGCTGCCTTCTAAACATATGAGCACGGAGCCTTGGTTCCAGCAGGTAGAGGGGGCTCCGTTAGGGCCTCTTTGATAGAAATGAAAGGCCAAATGTTCATACCCACAGTCAGAGAAGACTCATCACAGCCAGTTCTCACCAAGCATGAAACCACAAACCATACTGTCTGGCCATGCATAGCAGTTTCCCAGCCCCTCTCCCCATCACATCCGCTATTACCTGTCTGCTCTGTGGCCATGGCTGTAGTGAAAAGACATACATTAAAATGAGAATCAAAGGGAACCAGAGAGACTGCTCTGTTTGACACATGACATTTGGTCTAGCTTGGCAGAGACAAACCTTTTGTTTACGAATGTGTGTAAGTTAGTAGTGAAATCGTGTGACTAATGGGTCTATCCCTGGAGTTTCATTAAATCTGCCTTTTGTGTGATATTCCAAACTAATGTGATGCTATAAAGCTCATGCCCAACTTCAGTGATAGGAAACACAATTCTTGAGTACCTTGTTTCGCAGGGTTGAAGTCTTCCTCCCCTCCCCCACCAATACCTAGCTACTTTTCCTACTATGTCTGGTAAGGGGACAGCCCGGGGTTCTGTCTTCCACACATACGACTCAAACTTCAGGCCACCTAGCACAGACCCATGTGGATCTCAGTGGTAATACCAGGTCCCAAAGCCCCCGGCTGATCCTACTCCTAAAGCCCAGGGAATGATGCAGACACAGGACACCAATGCAACATGCTATTCCCTCTGCATGGACTGGTCTACACACCTGCATCCTCACTCCCAACATGGCAGGCTCCCTCTTACCCTTCAGGTTGGCTTAAAAGTCACTCCTTCCAAGAGGCCTTACATGACCACCCAGTACAGACTCTCCAGCCTCATTCCCTTCCTACTCTTTTAGGCAGCATCATGTTCTTTCCCTTCACGGTGCTTATCACAGGTTATAGCAATATATTTGTTAGTTTGCTTGTTCGTTATTCTTCCCCACCACTCATTCAATCAATAAGCACCGATTGAGTGCTTATTATATACTAGCAGACATATTTTCAACATATTAAGGCATCTCTATTAAAGGTGCTTTGATTCTGGTTGAGAGGAAACAGAAAACAAATAAGAAACTACAGTCAGCCCTCCTTATCCATGGGTTCTGTATCTGTAGATTCAACCAACAGTGAATCAAAAATATTCAAGGGAAAAAAAATCCAGAAAGTTCCACAAAGCCAAACTTGAATGTGCTCCATGCCAGCAACTATTCACACTGTATTTAAAACTATTTACATATCATTTACATTGTATTAGCTATTATAAGTAATCTAGAGATGATTTAAAGTATACAAGAGGATGTGCATAGGTTATATGCAAATACTATGCCATTTTATATAAGGGATTTAAACATCTGTAGACTTTGGTATCCACCAGGGTCCTGGAACCAATCCCCTCTGGATACCGAGGGGTGACTGTATCAGGCATTGAAAAGTACTAGTTTGAAAATAAAACTGGATGGTTTGCTAGAGAATGATAAGGGGGCTCCTTTATATTGTATGGTGAGGGAAGACCTCTCTGGGGAGTTGACATTTAAGATGAGAAATGAAAGACAAGAAGGAGTTAACTAAGCGAAGACCTGAGGGAACAGCATTCCCTCAAAGGGAACAACAAGTGCACAGACTCTACTAAGTCTACTAAGTTTCTATAAAGTTAGGGCTCTGTCTGGTTCCCACTATATAACTAAGTACACAGCATGTGCCTGGGCTTACCGGGTACTCAGTAAATATTTATTGAATGAATGGAAAATGACTCAATGCCATTTACAGAGAACAGTCACAGGTCCTACCTAATCTGAGGCTAGAGTTCAAACACAATCAAGGCAGGAAGTCTGAGATAAGTTAGACCTTCAGCTGGGCTGGAAAGCAAATGCATCCATCCATTATATACCTATACTGTAAGTGTTCCTATCTGGATCCTTAGTTAACTAACGAAGTTACACAGGGTAGGAGAGGTGAGTCCATGGAACAAACTCTGACGATACTTGCTTTGAATAAGGCAATTGGGTCAGGAGGGGCACCCAAGTCAGCCATCAAACTTTTCCCAACCCATCCACGACCTTTTCAGCTGCATAGAATCCTGGAGAGGAAGGGGGTGGATTTCTTCTGGGTTGCCATTTTAACAGTGAGTTAATGCTGTTAAATTTGGAATCTGTTCTTTTTCTGTTATCTCTTTTATAAAAGTAGTCTGAGTACTACTACTACTACTCTGATCTCAAGATGTATAGATCATTCTCCAACCATTAGAGGCTCCAAATCTGGAGCCATGATTTTTCTGGAGGTCTTAATACCAAAGACTGACTCCAAACAAGAATATTTTTTAAAATAAAAATAAAGAATAAAGTCAAAGAACGTGAACGCTGCCAAGAAAGAACTTTAGAGATGTTCTGAAAAGTAAATAATTTGTTTAAGAAGTCTTGGGGGACTTCCCTGGTGATGCGGTGGTTAAGAATCCACCTGCCAATGCAGGGGACACAGGTTCGAGCCCTGGTCTGGGAAGATCCCACATGCTGTGGAGCAACTAAGTCCGTGCGCCACAACTACTGAGCCTGCACTCCAGAGCCCACGAACCACAACTACTGAGCCCGCGTGCCACGGCTACTGAAGCCTGTGCGCCTAGAGCCCATGCTCCTCAACAAGAGAAGCCACTGCAATGAGAAGCCCACACACCAGAACAAAGAGTAGCACCCACTCACCGCAACTAGAGAAAGTCCACATGCAGCAATGAAGACCCAACACAGCCAAAAATAAACAAATAAATAAATGTATTTAAAAAAAAAAAAAAAAAAGAAGAAGCCTTGGTATATGGATTGACTCATGTCAATAAGCTCATTACTTCTCCAGAGGCCAGGTGATACCCTGGCAATGGGCTGAACTGCTACCATGGGCCAGGGATAAGTTGATATCATTTCCAGAAATAAGTGAAATGTGAGGAATACAAGCATGGCTCTGCAACACACCAAATCTTTCTAAATTCATGGGAGGATAAGTGAAGATCTGTGAGTCTCTTTATCCCCAAGAAGGGAGGCATAAATGGCCTCTTCTAGCTCCCTGGAACTACCTGAGTTAGAGGAATAAGAGTATAACTTTGGGTCCTCCTGGGAGGAGAACCCATTTTCTCATTGATCACTCTAGGACAGCTTTCAGTCAAGAGTATAATGTTTTCGAACATACCCTCAGGAAACCAGGGGCTTGTGCTTAAGATTATAAGATAAATTCACTTCTAATATCTACTTGCCCATTTGAACATTCAAACACAAATACCTACAGTGTTTGGAAAGCAAAGCTTGAACAAGACGTTTATGACCTGGGCGAGGAAAGCAGGAAAGGAATTTTGATGGCTGGTAGACCAAGGTAACACACTTGGAAGGGCAGTGCCTCAAAGGAGGAAGCTGACATTTAACTAACATTCATGCAAATGCCACACATGTTAGTCACAGAGGAGTTTTTCTATCAACTTACCTACGGGCAGGAACAAAGGAAAAGTGAGCAGGTGCATTTGGAGAGAAATTCCGGGGGCTGTCCAAAGGACTGTTACCTGTGGACAAGGAAAGTAAAAGAAATCCTCTGTGAGGTTTGCTTCTGAGGAGGGTTGAGATGATAATAACCTTCAGGGAAGAAATCAGCCCCTAGCATAGGCAATTAGCATTATATGGTTATTTTTCCAGGTCCACCATTAGTTTAGTAATTCTCTCTTTGCAAAAACTGGCAGCCCAGAGGTTTCTCCCTTGTTCCCAAGTTGCCTATAACCATCTATGCTTCTCAGACATCTGTTTTAGATCTAGCATCAACCTGCCCTCCTTGGAACGCCTCAGGTTCCAATCTCCCTATTCAAGTTAACCCAACTTTCCAAAGGCTTGAACTCATTCAGTACAGATAGCACGGCCAAACGCTCCCACTTCTCAAAGGGCAACGGGACTCCTGGCCTGAAAGTCTCTTGCACATATATCTCTGCACACTGCATCCAAGGGGCTAACCCAGAAATATGTGTGCTTAAGCGAAAATGAAGTTCTCAGGAGAGCAGTGCTCCTTAAACAGTCCATACACAAGGCCCCCAAGTCTGCAAAGCATGCCCAACCCCTTCACAGTGTAGGAATTATCTCTATCCCTTTATTAGTTTTCACATGTTCCTTATAACTTGTAAACTTAAGCTCAGAAGCTTTGAACAAAACTGTGTGCTTACCTCAGCGCGATGACCACAATTCTCAAACCTAAGCCTGCCATACTTCTTTGGTCTAACTTCCAGCTGGGGGCTGGTATTTAGGAGGAACTGGCAACATGTCCCTACCCAAAAATCATGTTGAAGTAAGCACCATACTCTGTGATGTGCTAACCACTCTGCCAGTCCCTGCCCACCTCCCCACTTCTGTGCTCACCTCTATGAACCAACACTGGCTATGAGGAACTGCTATCCAAGGACCTGGTAGTTCACCATGCCCTGGCTTTTTCTTGGGCAGTTTATTTCCTGTATAGGGTATGACTGTTCCAAGGTGCCACGAAGCTGCCCAAGTGTTTCTCATTATCTCCATTCAGCAGGTGTGGATAGCACTTGCCTTTCTGTACTGATCTTGGAAAAACCAGCCTCTCAAACAATGCCCCCCTACCCTATGCAGCACCTCTATATCAATTATATAAAGGCACTCTCTTTAGGAGAACTAGTGAAGAAGAGGCATTTTCAGCTTCCACTCATCCTCTTGACAGGGATCCCCAATGAGGTGTACAACCTTATGTTCTCAACCTAGTACCAGCTCTGGGTTTCCCATGCGTCTAGGGCTATCTCCTACAATCTATCCCACTTCCTGGCTGGCACATGCCACCAGGGTGTGAGAAAAGTGATTTGGAAAAACTGTTTCCTTAGGCAGGACTTAAAAAGATCAGGCCTCCTCAGAATTATCAAGGTCTTAAAAAAAAATCCCTATTCTTTTAAAATAGTGTCATCTCAGAGATAAAAAGTATCTTCAGTTTGATCTATGACATGTAAAACTAGATGCCCTTTGTTGGTTCCCAAAACCACCCAGCTAGGGCTTCCCTGGTGGCGCAGTGGTTGAGAGTCTGCCTGCCGATACAGGGGACACGGGTTTGTGCCCCGGTCCGGGAAGATCCCACATGTCGCGGAGCGGCTGGGCCCGTGAGCCATGGCTGCTGGGCCTGCGCGTCCGGAGCCTGTGCTCCGCAATGGGAGAGGCCACGACAGTGAGAGGCCCGCGTACCGCAAAAAATCCCCAAAACAACCACCCAGCTAAAGCCTCAAGGAAATTGCCGGACATGAGTATCCTACAAACAATGACCAGCCTTCCAAGGACCAGGTGTGGTGATGGTTATCGGGAAGAACATGAATCATCCAGGTGCTCACAGTAAAGCTAGGGGTTCATAGAACACACATATGTCAGAAATAACTAACACTGAGAGGAAAAAAAGCTGTAAACAACAATAATAAAAACCAGCACATCACTGAGCTGTGAGACAACTTCAAGCAGACTAATAATCCTTAAAGGAGAAGAGAGTGGGGGAGCAGAAAAACATATTTGAAGAAATAATCGCTGACAGTTTTCCAAATTTGGTGGAAGAAAACTATAAACCCACATATCTAAGACTCTCCAAGAACCCTGAGCGAAGGAGGAAGAAAACTATACCAAAGCACATTATAATCATATTGCTCAAAACTCATGATAAAAAGAAAAATCTTAGAAGCAGCTGGGAGGTGGATGGGGGGTAAGAAAGACATGTTATATACAGAGAAACAAAGATAAGGATTATAGCAGACTTCTCATTGAAAACAATGCCTGAAGGCAATGGAACAACATCTTTAAATTAATGAAAAAAAACATAAATCCCACCAACCTAGAATTCTATACCAGCTATTGTGTAATAAAGAATCTGGTGGCGTTTGTCCCCAGTTCCCGGGAATGTGTCTCTAAATCTTTGCAATTTCCCAAGTGATGGGAGTGTCTTTGTTATTTATGGTGGGGCCAGACAGTTTATGCAAATGAGATGACCAATCATGTGACTAGAGGGCTGGGGCTTTAAGCCATCTGATATTACTCTGACCTCCAGGGAATGGAGGGGCGCTAGAGACTGAGTGCAATCACATAGCCAATGAATCAATCAATCACACCTACATAATGAAACCCCAATAAGCACTCTGGACACCAAAGCTTTGATGAGCTTTCCTGGTTAATAATACTCTGCGTACTGTTACACATCAGCGTGCCGGGGGGATTGATGCATCTAGACTTCATGGAGAGAAGGCACTAGAAGCTTCACACGTGGCACCCTCTCAGACCTCACCTTATAAGTCTCTTATTTTGGCTGATTTGTTTATTTATTTACTTATTTGGCTGCATAGGGTCTTAGTTGCAGTGCGCAGGCTCTTTGTTGTGGCACAGAGGCTCAGTAGTTGTAGTACGCAGCCTCTCTAGTTGTGGTGCGTGGGCTCCAGAGTGCACGGGCTCAGTAGTTGTGGCACATGGGCTCTCCAGTTGTGGTGAGCAGGCTCTAGAGCATGCTGGCTTAGTTGCCCTGTGGCACGTGGGATCTTCATTTCCTGACCAGGGATCAAATACATGTCCCCTGCATTGGAAGGCGGATTCTTAACCACTGAACCACCGGGGAAGTCCCTGGCTGGTTCTTAATGTACCCTTTTTGTTATAATAAAACTGTATTTGTAAGTACAGTGCTTTCCTGAGTTCTGTAAGTCATTCTAGCAAATTATTAAACCTGAGGAGGTAGTGGGAATCCTTGAATTTGTATCCAATTGGTCAGAATTATGGGTGGCCTGGGAATCACCAAGCATGGATGTCTAAAGTAATGATAGTTTTGTGGAGCACTGTGCCCATAACCTGAGAAGTCTCACCTAATTCTGGGCAGTTAGTTTCAGAAGTCATTGCACTAGTGAAAATATTTTTAAAATACTGTTAAAAAACAAAGGTGAAATAAAGATATTTTCAGATAAAAAAGCCAAATGAAATCCTCAACAGAAGACTGTACTACAAGAAATATTTTTAAAATTTCCTTTAGGCAGAAGGAAAATAATACCAGGAGGAAATATAGATCTACACAAAAGAATGAAGAGCACTGGAAAAGTTAGCTACATGGGAAAATATGTAAGATTTTTTCTTACTATTTAAATGTTTTTTAAATATAATAATGTTTAAACAAAAATAATAAGGTGGTGTAAGGTTTATAACATATATGAAAGTAAAAAGGTTTAAGATAATAATATAAAGGCTGGGAGGTGAAAATGGAATAGTACTATTCTTACGCTATATGTGAAGTGGTTTAGTATGGTGATAAAGATATATACTATAAATGCTAATCCAACCACTAAATAACAAAGAGTTATAGCTCACAGGCCAATAAAGGATATGAAATGGAATAGAAGACACTAAACTCCAAATAAGAGAGAAAAAGAGCAAAGAAGAGAAAACAGATTGTACAATTAGAAAACAAGTAGGAAGGTGACAGATTTAAACCAAACCATATCAACAACAATAGTAAGTAAATGTAAATAGTCTAAAAGCCCCAATTAAAAGACAGAGATTGTAAGACTGGATTAAAAGAAGAAAGAACTTATTAAAGAAAGTATCAATATTCATAATCATTCAAAAAAGAAAAGATCAGTCTCAGATATTTCACTGATAAATTTGACCAAACACTTAAGGAAAAAATACCAAACAACAACAGAATATACATTATTTTCAAGTGAACATGGAACATGTACTAAGAAAGATCATATTCTGGTCCATAAAACAAGATCCAATAAATTTAAAAGAATTCAAGACAGGGCTTCCTTGGTTGGCGCAGTGGTTGAGAGTCCGCCTGCTGATGCAGGGGACATGGGTTCGTGCCCTGGTCCGGGAAGATCCCACATGCCACGGAGCAGCTGGGCCCGTGAGCCGTGGCCGCTAAGCCTGTGCGTCCAGAGCCTGTTCTCCGCAACAGAAGAGGCCACAACAGTGAGAGGCCTGAGTACCGCAAAAAAAAAAAAAAAAAAAAAAAAAAAATTAAAAAAAAATAAAAAAATAAAAAAAAAAGAATTCAAGACATATAAAGTATGTTCTCTGACCACAATGAAATTTAATTAGAAATCAGTAACAGAAAGACCTCTGGAAAATCTCCAAATATTTGGAAACTAAACAACACACTTCTGAATAATTTGTGGGTCAAAGCAGAAACGAAAAGGGAAATTAGAAAAGTATTTTAAACTAAATAAAAATGAAAACATATCATATCAGTTAAAGCAATTCCATAGCGGGAAAATTATATCACTAAATACCGGTATTAGAAAAGAATGACTCAATTCAGTGACCTCAGCTTCTATCTTAAGAAATTAGAAAAAGAGCAAATGAAACCCAGAATAAAGGAAAGCACAAAGATAACTGAAGAAATCAATTAAAAAACAAAGAAAAACAATAGAGAAAATTAGCAAAACCATATACAGATCTTTTAAGATCAATAAGCTATAGACATATTGATCAGGAAAAAAAGAGAGAAGACACAAAATACTGACATCAGGAATGAAAGAGGTGACATCCTACAGATTGTACAGATATCAGAAGAATAATCAGGCAAGATTATGAACAAGCTTATGTCAATTAATTTGACAACTTAGATGGAATTGAAATTTTTATTAAAGATACAAACCACCAAAGCTCATTCAGAAATAGATTACCTGAATAGCCCTGTATCTATTAAAGAAATTAAATTTATTCTTTAGAACCTTCCCACGAAGAAAACTCCAGGCCAAGATGGCTTCACTGGAGAATTCTACCAAACATTTAAGGAAGAAATAATAACAATTCTACACAAACTCTTCCAGAAAACTGAGAAGGGAATCCTTCCCAACTCATTGTATGAAGTTACCATTACTCTTAATACTAAAACCAGCCAAAGATGAATATATTGTACATTCTCAACAATATTTCAACAAATCAAATCCAACAATATATTAAAAGGATAATACATTATGACCAAGTAGGGTTTATCCCAGGAATACAAGTTGGTTTAAAATATGAAAAAATCAATGAATAAAACCCACCATAATAATAGGTTAAAAAAGAAAAACCGTAATATCATTGCATTAGACACATTAAAAGCATTTGACAAAAATCCAACAACCATCTTTCATAAAAGCTTTCTCCAAACTAGGAATAGAAGGAAACATTCTTAAATTGATAAAAGGCATCTATGACAAACCCATAACTAATATTTCCTTAATGGTGAAGACAAATGGTCTAGGATCGGAAACAAGGTAAGGATGTCCATGCTCACTATTTCCATTCAAAACTGTACTGGAGGATCTAGTGAGTGAAATAGGCGATAAAGAGAAATTTTAAAAAGCATCCAGATCAGAAAGGAAGAAAAAAATGTATTTATTCATAGACAACATGATCGTCTATGTAGAAAATCTGACAGGATCTACAATAAAGTTACTTATAATAAGCAAGTTTAGCAAGGCTACAGGATATAAGATCAATATACAAAACTCTACTATATTTCTATATACTAGCAACAATCAGAAATTGAAAATAAAAGCAATACCATTTACTGCATTAAAAATATGGAATACTTAAGAGGTAAACTTGACAAAAGATGTACAAGAGCTATTCAAAACAGTGTTAAGAGAAATTAAAGACAGCCTAAATAAATGGGGAAATAGCCCATGAGTAAGAAGAGTCAATATTAAGAAGTCAGTTCTCCCCTAACTGATCTACACGTTTAGAATAATCAGAATCCCAACTGTCTTAAAAAAAAAAAAAAAAGACTAAAGAACAGTTTTAGGTTCACAGGAAAACTGAGCCAAAAGTACAGAGATTTTCCATATATCCCCTGCCCTCACTCATGCACAACCTTCCCCACCAGTTGCCTTTTGGATAAGCTGCTTTTAAAATTCACATGGAAATGCAAAGGACAAGAAGCCAGACAAAAAAAAGAATACATACTATGTGATTCCACTTAGATAAAAATTCTACAAAATTCATACTAATCTATAAGTGACAGAAAGCAGATCAGTGGTTGCCTGGAGATGGAGGGAATTATAAAAGAACACTGCAGAAACTTTTAGACATGATGGATATATTCACTATTTTCATGTTGGTGATAGTTTCACAGATGTATGTCAAAAGTTATCAAAATGTATGCCTTAAAACAAATATTTTTAAAATTAAAATTTATTTTATTCATGTTATACAACTTTTTGTTTTTTTAAAAAAAGTACAGTGTGACTGAAGATGGTTCATATTTTTAGAAATCTTAGGTCTTTTGCAGTTTGGTTTTTAAATTTAGATTTTGTGATTGGTTTTATTATAGGTGGAAAATAAACCTCACAGACATGTAGCTCCCAATGAAAGTAGTACATTATTGGCTCTGTTTATTAGATCATTTCAAGTCTATTCAAAGGGTGATAAAACTTTCTTCTGTCTTCTGTGCTGTCAAGCAGTTTTTCTTGGAAACTAATGGAAATATTTAATAATTTTTTAAAAGTTTATTTATTTATGGCTGCATTGGGTCTTTGTTGCTGCATGCGGGCTTTCTCTAGTTGCAGTGAATGGGGAATACTCTTTGTTGTGGTGTGTGGGCTTCTCATTGCGGTGGCTTCCCTTGTGGCAGAACACGGGCCCTAGAGCATGGGGGCTTCAGGAGTTGCGGTGCATGGGCTCAGTAGTTGCAGTGCACAGGCTCTAGGGCACGCAGGCTTCAGTAGTTGTGGCATGGGCTCAGTAGTTGTGGTGCACAGGCTTAGCTCCTCCGCAGCATGTGGAATCTTCCCGGACCAGGGATGGAACCCGTGTACCTGGCGATGGCAGGCGGATTCTTAACTGCTGTACCACCAGGGAAGTCCCTATAATGTTTTTTTTAAATTTTTAACAAATAGGTTCAAAATCTATTGAACTTTTCATTTGGAAGATAAAAAATATTCTATTTCCAATGTTTTTTAAAAAGTGGCAGATTTACTTGTTTCAATAGGTGGCATCATTTTTGTCAATAAAATCACATATAGATGGGAACATTTCAAAACATCCATTTTCAAAATGCTCTCTCTGTGACACAAACTTCTTTCAAACTGTAGCTACTTTTTCACTCATTGTTAAAATGTCACCTTCACCCTGAAGGGATAGGAGTATTTGCTGCCCCTCACCCCGCAAATACCTCCTAGTCAGCATATTACAACCAGTAAATTTCCTTCTTATACAAACTTTCCAAAAGTCCCTCCACACCGTTCTACAAGATATTGTAAAAATTCACCTGTAAGCTGCAATACGTTGCAGTCTGCTGAAGGGAAATGAGTGACCGAGAGGGTACAGTGGAACACCACTCTTTGTTCATGATATGCTACATACAATTTATGACACAGTCTGACAAATGGATCTAATGAGGGTACCAGTGTTGATCTATACCTAAGTACTAGTAAAGCCTAATTTAATCCTCATTTTTCATGATAAAAAATAAGTAAAAGTCAGTCCCTGGTGGTGCAGAGATTAAGAATCTGCCTGCCAATGCAGGGGACATTTTATATTTTTCCCCCATACCCAAGGGGATCACCTTTAGAGAACCACTTCGATGAATGCTGCTATTCGAAAATTCTAAGCAGTAGAATGACAGGTACACAGTGACATATCACAAAAAATGTCCAGCTTCAAAATTTTGACTGGGGCTTCCCTGGTGGCACAGTGGTTGAGAGTCTGCCTGCCGATGCAGGGGACACGGGTTCGTGCCCCGGTCCGGGAAGATCCCACATGCCGCAGAGCGGCTGGGCCCGTGAGCCACGGCCACTGAACCTGAGCGTCCAGAGCCTGTACTCCACAGCGGGAGAGGCCACAACAGTGAGAGGCCCGCATAATGCAAAAAAAAAAAAAAATTTAGACTGGACTCAGTAGAAAGAGAAAAGGAATTAAGGGGTTTCTTCAATAAGTCAAATGATAGATGATTAAGGCCTCCATAAAGCCAAAGTCGGACAGTATTCACCCAGAGTTAGTTTGCAACAGCTTCTATATCAAAGGCTTTTTCTGAGTTTTAAACTATGTCTTCTTTCTCCTCTGCTTATTTTTTTTTTAATTTATGATTTATTTATTTTATTTTTGGCTGCATTAGGTCTTTGTTGCTGCGTGCAGGCTTTTCTCTAGTTGCAGTGAGCGGGGGCTCCTCTTCGTTGCGGTGCGCTGGCTTCTCATTGTGGTAGCTTCTCTTGTTGTGAAGCATGGGCTCTAGGCACGTGGGCTTCAGTAGTTGTGGCACACAGGCTCAGTAGTTGTGGCTCACAGGCTCTAGAGTACAGGCTCAGTAATTGTGGCTCATGGGCTTAGTTGCTCCACGGCATGTGGGATCTTCCTGTACCAGGGCTCAAACCCGTGTCCCCTGCATTGGCAGGCGGATTCTTAACCACTGAGCCACCAGAGAAGTCCCTGCTTGCCTGTTTTTGAACCCCTGATGGCATTTACCAGAATTAAGGGCACCATATGGTACATCTTTATTCCTGTGTCAATGAAGTACTTATTAATTTATCAGTTACTAAGGTTTATACATTTGTTCGTTAGAACATTTTAGAGTTGGTTCACAATTCAACATCTTATATACCAAATACTGCCAACATCACAGAAAGGAAATGGCTTGCAAGTTATGGGGGTAGTTGCCAGACACAGTCCAAAACAGATCTCTGTGTACGTGATTGTAATCTTTGGCAAAAAGCATCTATGGTTCAGGGGTAAATAACAATGGATTCCTACCACCTGGAAGCTGATGAAATAATAAACAGATTATAACAAGCATTCCTCCCAACTGGCCAGGCTCCAATACACTTTCCAAAAAAGGTACTACTCTGACACTAACTGGGTGTACTGCAATTCCATTCTGACACCAACCACACACAGCACAGACCCAACAGGTTTAGGGCAAAGTCTTTAACGAGGCTGCCTCACTTCCTATACCAGCCATAAATCTTGGGAGAAGGGAGGTGCCTGTACTTCTGACCCACTGACTATAAATTTGGAGGTTTCCTTGCCTTCCTTGCCTTCCCCCAGCTGCAATAATTCACTAGAACAACTCACAGAACTCAGAAAGTATTATATTTACTATTACAAATTTAGTTTAGAGGATGTACACAGGTGAAGTCAGGGAAGGAATGCAGAACTCCTGTGTCCTCTCCTTGTGGAACCTGGGTACGTCCCCCTTCCAGCACATACATGTGTTCACCAACCAGGAAGCTCTACTCAGAGCTTTGGTATCTACAGTTTTCAATGGAGTTTCACTACACAGGCATAATTGATTAAATCACGGGCTACACAATTGAACTCAATCTCCAGCTCCTTCCCCTCCCCATGAGGTTGGTCTGGACCAAAGTCCCAACTTTCTAATCATATGGTTGGTTTTCCTGATGACCAGCCACCATCCTGAAGCTATCTAGGGGGCTACCCTGAGTTACCTCATTGGCATAACAAAGACACTCTATCACTCAGGAAATTCCAAGGTTTTTAGAAGCTCCATGCCAGGAACCTGGGATAAAAACTGTAGAAATTGTTTATTATACAGGTGCTAAGGCCTAAAAAGTTTGTGCCACCTTACTGTGTTTTCTCTACTTCTCCAATATTCATTTTGCCAAACAACCAAAAATTACTAATACGAAGATTGTGACAGAATAAAATCAATAATTTGAATTGGTCTTCTTTTGAGGGAAGATCAAGGTATTAGACTGTTAACATTTGAAGAAAATATTTAAATTGACCCTTCTTACTGAATTACATTCACAGTTCTGGCTCCAGAAAAAAAAAACACAACACGTCATTGAGAAGAACTTTTCCTTAAAAACAACCAGAAATGCCTCAACAGGACAAAAAATCGATGGAAAATCCAGCAGCCCAGAAAGCAGGCTTTTTCAACTTTACCAAGCAGTTTAGCAGTTGGAAAAAATAGTCAAAGACAAGTAACCATCCATCCCAGCAAAACAAGTTATAATAAAACATATAAGCAAACAACTGGGAGCTGTCACCTACAAACCGGCACTTGTCATCCACCTCTACAAGGATCAAATTAGCTGATGCAGCTGCTGACCATCAACACTCCCTGAAAGGAGTTCAGGGTGGAGATCAGGAATGAGGCACTCTGTGCTCTAGGGAAAACTGGCAGAACAGGTTTTCAGTTGGTTAGATATTTTCAGGAGAAGATTTTATGAACCCAATTCTTGCATCTACTCGTATCTAGAAAAGCACTAAAATCCTTCATGGTGACGTCTGCTCCTCGTAACTAACAGTAACCTTCACGAGACTAGCAGAAACCTTCTGCAAAAATATGTGCTTGATTGCATGTACTCACCCTTTAACAAAATCACATATACACTGACCTTCCCCCCACCTCTTCGGAGAAGTTTCTTGGAGCTATCTGAAATGCTGTCTCCAAGGCCATAGTCCTCATTTTGCCCCAAATAAAACTTAACTCACAACTCTCATGTTGTGCATTTTTCAGCTGACAGTCAGTTGACCTTGAACTAGTTGTTTCATTTATACAGTTTAGCTAGTTATAAAGTAATATAATTACATAGCAAGCACCTGTATAAATACCATCCAGGTTAACAACGCCATCTTCCAAAATCCCTCTACATAATCCTTCCAGTCAAAACCCCTCCCCATCCCGACTAAAGGTAAACATTACCCTGACTTTTATGGCAATCATTTCCTTATAGCTTTACCAACTAAATATGCAGCTCTAAATACTTGAGTTTAGTTTTTCTCAATTTAAAAAACTCATATGTAGGGAATTCCCTAGTGGTCCAGTGATTAGGCTCTGCACTTCCACTGCTGGGGGCCCGGGTTCAATCCCTGTTCCGGGAATTAAGATCCCACAGGCCACGTGGAGTGGCCAAAAAAAAGAGATAAGTCACATATCATAAAATTCACCCTTTTAAAGTGCACAGTGTAGCAGTTTTAGTATATTCACAAAGCTGTGCAACCATCACCACTATCTACTTCCACAACATTTTTTATCACTCAAAAAAGAAACTGTACCTGTTGATAGTCACTCCTGATTCTGCTCTCCCCCAAGACTTTGGCAACCACTAATCTACATTCTGTTCCTATGGAATTGCCTACCCTGGACATTTCACAGAAATGGAATCATACAATATGTGACCTTTTGTGCTCTAGTCTGTCTATTTTTTTTTTTTTTAACATCTTTATTGGGGTATAATTGCTTTACAATGGTGTGTTAGTTTCTGCTTTATAACAAAGTGAAAAAGCTATACATATACATATGCTCCCATGTGTCTTCCCTCTTGCGTCTCCCTTCCTCCCACTCTCCCCATCCCACCCCTCCAGGCTGTCCCAAAGCCCCGAGCTAATATCCCTGTGCCTTGCGGCTGCTTCCCCCTAGCTATCCACCCTACTACATAAGAAAATGCCAAACTGTTTTTGCAAAATGTATGTACCAATTTATAGTTCCACCAGTGATGCTTAAGAGTTCCCACTGTTTCATATACTTATCTATACTTTGTTCTGTCATTTTAATTTAAGCCATGTTTGACAGTAATATAATGGCATTTCATTGTGATTTTATTTTGCATTTCCATAATTACTAATGAGATTAAAGTATCTTTTCACATACTTATTGGCCATTTGGATTGCTTCTGTGAACTGCCTGTTCAAGTCCCTTGGCCATTTTTCAATCATACTATCTTTTTATTTTATTGATTTGCTAGAGTCCTTTAAATGTTCTGAATCCAAGCCCTTTGTCAATTTTAAGCGTCATAATTATCTTCTCTCAGTTTGTGGCTTGCCTTTTCATGGTACCTTTTGGTGACTAAAAATTCTAATGTATTCAAATGTATTACCTTTTTCCTTTATGTCCTTTACAAAAAATTCCCTTTACGTATTTCCAATTCCCTTTATGTCCTTTTAAAAAAATGAAGATGTTCTACTGCATACCTTCTAAAAGTTTAGTGTTTTGGCCTTCACATTTAAATCTACAATTCACGTATATGAAATCGTCATGTGTATACTTTAAATATCTTACCATTTTATTTATCAATTATACCTTACTGAAGCTGAAAAAAAAAACTACAGTTCACCTAGAACTGATTTTTGTGAAGTAAGAGCTAATTCTTTCAATTTCTCCATATGAACATCCAACTGTCCCAGTGTCACCTCTGTCATAAATCAAGTGTCCATATATGTATGGATTTGTTTCTGGGATCTTCTTTCTCCATTCCCTAAATATATTCTTCTCTTCAATACTGCTTATTTAAGTTAAGGGTATCATCACTCATTAATCACCCAAACAGGAAATCTGGAGACAATCAGTTCTAATCCTTGCTGATTTGATCTCATAAATTTTCCCATATTCATATATTTTCTCCATTTCTAAGACTTCCTTACATCTTGACAATGGCCAGGGCCTCTTAACTGGTCTTCTAAATGCCAGCATATCTTTACTTTTGTACTCCCAAGCACCCTGGACATACATTTAGTATAGCCTTTAACAAATTAGGTGAAACTTGACTGTCCCCTGTGGACACAGCTCTCCTTGCAGCTCTCTCAAGTAATGACTGTTTGCTTTCACACACCCCTTTGTATACCACTGGGCTGAAATATGGAGTAGGTATCCTGCTAGCTCCTCATGTTTTCTTCCAGGCACTCTCCAGCTCTACTTCTCTCTCCTGAAATCAAGACTAACATATTGATTGGCCCATACCAGTGTCTAAAAGGCAGTTCAAACTTAATATATTTAAGGGTTCCAAGGATCGGAGGTCCTGGAATCAAATGATTGGTTTTCGGGGGATGAGGTTTCTAGATGGCACAAGGTAGAAAGACTGGGTTAGTGCTTGGAGAGCAGGAAGAATGAAACTAAAGTTATAGAGACAGGGTCTAAAGTATAGGTATTGGGCATATGTGACCAAGGAAGTACGGAGGAGAAGCTCACAGACAGGAGCTCAAAGTACTGAAAGTCCTAAGAACTGAAAAGATCCTCAACATAAGTATACTGAAACTATCAAGAATAACAGAGGAGTTAGAACTGAAGAGTAATAGTGAGTCAAGAACTAAGATATTTACAGCTGCAATGATGGGTAGTGAGTGATATAATTTAATGGCATAAGATTCAAAGTATTAGGGCATTAGGAAGAAGAGACGGAGAATAATGAAAAGACAAGGCCCAATGGTAGGAGGTCATGGGAGCAGTAAGAGCTAACACTTCAGAGGGCTGCAGACAGTGTTCTAACCCTTCCCTTTTCCCCAGGATTTCATTAGAACAAGATTGATGGACTATGAATTCCAGAAGGTACATTGGAAGAGTTTCAAGAGTCAGAGAGGGATGAGAAAAAGGGTCAGAGCAGGGAATGTTCAGAGATTTATAGCAGCTAGGAGTATAGGAGACAGAAGGGGCAAATACCTGGGGGTTCCTGTGGTAACTGACAGGGATAAGGGATAATGAAATTAGCCCTAGTGGATTCAAGACTGATAAGAGGTGAGGAGGCTGCAAGTGTTAGGGAGTAAAGAGGAGTGGATTATTGGGGACTGCTCTTGACCCTGGATGATAGGGGCTGAAGGCTTAAGAAAGACACACTTTTAGTCCCATTACACTAGTTTAAAATCAGATGATATGTAACAAACATCATATAAACATGCATGCCCACTGACCTGTTAATCTTATTCTGAAAATATGACTCAGCAAGTTCACGCCTACATATAATTTTTAGACAGTCTTTATACATATATACAAAAAGAACATAAGGAAGGATGTTTGTTGCAACATTGACCATAACAGTGAAAAATTGAAAACAATCTAAATGTCTGTGCTAGTTACCAATTTAATACCTCTCAACTCCAAATTCATCCTTTAATACCTGCTCTGCCACAGAGGAGAGAATTCCTTTAGGTACTTCCTTTATAGTGAACATAATATTAAACTTTCCCAGTAGAGGGTGCTGGAGGGACACTGTAGAAGGAAGAGGCTCTGGGTGCAGTCCCAGCAACTGCGCCTTCAGTCAGTAGTGTGGCTCAGTAGTGTGGCAGTCAGGACAGGCAGGGGTGCTCTGACCTAGTCACATGCTCGCAACCTGGCATCGCTGACCTGACCTGGCAATCACCTTTCCACAGCCCTCCCTGCAAGGACACTGTATGCCCCAGGCATGCCCACACTAGTGCCCTGACTCCCTCTGTTTGCCTGGTCCACTCCCTGCACCCCAGGGTTTGTCTTCCATGTTGTTCCTGAGGGATATAATATGCACTATGCCTCCCACTCTCTGTGCAGGCCTGGATACTGGCTGCCATGCTAGTGCTCCGGAGGGCTGCTTTGCTGATTGCTCAGCGGCTATGGACCAGCTCTGGCCTTTTATTGTCATAGTTTATAATTCTATTCAACTTCACCTGTTTAAATCATTGTGTGGTTTCTGTCTCCTGATTAGGCCCAGACTAATATAATGTCCATCAATAAAAAAATTAATATGTAATTTTTGTATGGTTATATAATGGAATACTCTATAGGCAATAAAAATAAATGAACTAACTTTCCATGTATGGTCTGGCACGTTAGGGGTTTAGAGGTTGCTGCTTCATCCTAACAAGTAAAAAGCTGAACAAATCAAACAAACAACTCTTCTCTTCTGTCAGAGAAGTGAAGTCCCAGGGCAAACCACTGCCCCTAAAATGAGAGAGAGACAGGCAGATACAGAGTATCACAACTTAACACTGGTTCCTCCCCGGGAACCAGTGCCAAGGTAGGAAAACCTGAACTGTAACTGATGAACTGCTAGAGGCTCAGTGTGCATAACTTTGAGAGTTAAAAACTCCCAGGGGATGCAGTCACAGAGGGGTCCCCACACTATTTTGAGTTTTACCTACAAGAGTCCTACCAGGTTCTCACAGTGAAGATCTGAGAAAAATCCCCTCGAGCTTCCAGCAGGGGAAGGGGTAAAGGAACCATTTCAAAATAGGCCAGAGCATTCTGTTCTTCTTACCAAGGTTTGTTCACAGGAGAAACTATTTTTACCAGAGCTTAGCCTTCTGAGGTTTGATCAGAGCCTAACCTACCTGGCAGAGGGGAAATATCTAACTCCAGCACCCTCCAGCCATATCCTATCTAAGGTTGGGAGAGAACTAAGAAGCACTGGTGAAGTTCACAGTTTAAGGGCACAGGCTCACCAAAAGACTGAGGACTACAGAACACTTCCCCTCTCCCGACACCTTACTATTACATTACTAAAGGCCTATTTATAGTGATTCCTTTTATTCCTTTTACATCAGGTTTGCTTTTCAACCAAAAATTACAAGGCACTCTAAAAGGCAAAAAACACAGTCTGAAGAGACTGAACAAGCATCAGAACCAGAGTCAGATATGATAGGAATGTGGGAATTATCAGAACGAGAATTTTTTTAAAACTATGATTAATATGCTAAGGGCTTTAAAAATACATAAATAAATAAACAAGTTTATTTGTTTTTGGCTGCGTTGGGTCTTCATTGCTACATGCAGGCTTTCTCTAGTTGTGGCGAGCGCGGGCTGCTCTTCGTTGCAGTGAGTGGGGGCTACTCTTTGTTGCGGTGCATGTGCTGCTTCTCATTGCGGTGGCTTCTCTTGTTGCAAAGCACGGGCTCTAGGTGTGCGGGCTTCAGTAGCTGTGGCACGCGGGCTCAGCAGTTGTGGCTCGTGGGCTCTAGAGCTCAAGCTCAGTAGTTGTGGCGCATGGGCTTAGTTGCTCCACGGCATGTGGGATCTTTCCAGACAAGGGATCAAACTCATGTTCCCTACATTGGCAGGCAGATTCTTAACCACTGCACCATCAGGGAAGTCCTTATGCTAAAGGCTTTAATGGAAAAAGTAGACAACAAGAAGGACACATGTATAATATAATCAGAGAGATGGAAATTCTAAGATAGAATCAGAAATGCTAGATGTCAAAAACACTGTAACAGAATTAAGAATGCCTTTGAAAGGCTCATTAGTGGAACTGACACAGTTGAGAAAAGAATCTCTGACCCTGAGGATATGATACTAGAAACTTCCAATACTAAAAAGCAAAGAGAAAAAAAAAAGACTGAAATTAATAGAAAAGAATATCCAAGAACTGTGGGACAACTACAAAAGGTGTAAGACTTGTGTAATGGAAATACCAGAGAGGAAACAGAAGAAATATTTGAAACAATAATGACTGAGAATTTCCCCAGATTAATGTCAGACACCAAACCACAGATCCAGGAAACTCAGAGAACACAAAGCAGGATTAAATGCCAAAAAAAACTATACCTAGGCACATCATATTCAAACTTCGGAAAAATCAAAGATAATGAAAAAATCTTGAAAGAAACCAGAGGGTAAAAACATCTTACCTATAGAGGAGCAAAAGATTAGAATTATATCCTTCTTCTCAGACATCATGCAAACAAGAGAGTTGATAGGAAAAAAAACTCTACCAACCTAAAATTCTGTGCCCTGCAGTACTATCCTTCAAAAGTGAAGGAGAAACTAAGACTTTTTCAGACAATCAAAAATGGAGGGAATTTGTTGCCAGTAGACCTGCCTTACAAGGAATGTTGAAAGTTCTAAGGGAATTCCCTGAGGGTCCAGTGGTTAGGACTTGGCACTTTCACTGCCGAGGCCTGGGTTCAATCCCTGGTCAGGGAACTAAGATCCTGAAAGCTGCAGGGCATAGCCAAAAAAAAGTTCTAAGAGAAGTAAAATGATATAGGTCAGAAACTTGGATCTATATAAAGGAATAGCATTAGAGAAGGAGTAAGTGAAGGTAAAATTAAAAATTTGATCTTTTATATTCTTCATTGATTTAACAGTTTGTTCAAAATAATAATAGCAAAAATGTATTCAATTATGTATTTATATGCTTATGGATAAGTGAAAAGAATGCCTTCAGTGATACAAAGGATTGGGGGGAGGAATTAGGATTATTTTGTTATTATAAGGAATTTACACCACCTGTGAAGCAGTATAATGTTTTTTAAAGTGCATTTGGATCAGTTGTAAATGTATATTGCAAACTCTAAAACAAACACACAAAGGTAAGGAAAATACAGCTGATATGCTAACAAGGAGAGAGTATGGAATCATCTAAAATGCTCCATTAAGACCACAAAAGAGTAGAAGACAAAAATAGGAACAATAGGAACAAAGACCACAGGCAACCAATGGAAAACAGTAGCAAATATGGTAGATACTAACCTAACTATATCAATAATCACCTTAAATATCTATGGTCTAAATTAAAAGATAGAGATTGTCACATAGATTTAAAACAAAAGCAAAAACAAGACCCAACTAAGTGTAGTTTACAAGGAAGTCATTTAAAATATAAAGACACATGTAAATTAAAAGCACATGGATAGAAAAAGAGATATCATCCTAATACTAATCAAAAGAATGTGGAAGTAGGTACATTAATTTCAGACAGCAGACTTCAGAGGAATAAAAGTTACTGAGATAAAGAGGGGCATCATATAATGATAGAGGGGTCAGTATTCCAAGACATCATAATAATCCTTAATGTGTATGCGCCTAACAACAGAGCTTCAAAATACATTAGGCAAAAAACTGTTAGAGCTGCAAGGAGAAATAGATGAACCCACAACTACAGTTGGAGACTTCAACATTCCTCTATCCAAAACTGAAAAATACAGCAGGTAGAAAATCAGTAAGGAGAGAGTTGAAGTCTATGGCATCATCAATCAACTAAATATAATTGACATTTATAGACTACTTCATCCAATAACAGTGGAATACACATTCTTCTCAATCTCACATGGAACTTTCAACAATACAGACCACATTCTGGGCCATAAGACACACCTTAACAAATTTAAGAGAAAAGAATTCATACGCCTGCTTTCAGATCACAATGGAATTGAACTAGTAATCAGTAACAGAAAGACAACTGGGAAAACCGCAAAATACTCGGAGATTAAACAACACAGTTCAAAATAACATATGGGTCAAAAAAAAAAATAACATATGGGTCAAAGAAGAAATCTCAACAGAAATTTTAAAATATTTTTAACTAAATGAAAATGCAACTTATCAAAATTTGTGGAATGGGCAATATAGGGGTGGGGAGTGGGAGAGGGAGATACAAACTATTGGGTGTAAGACATGCTACAAGGGGGACTTCCTTGGCAGTGCAGTGGTTAAGACTCTGTGCTTCCGCTGCAGGGAGCACAGGTTCGATCCCTGGTTGGGGAACTAAGATCCTGCATAGCCAAAAAAAAAGCTACAAGGATGTATTGTACAACATGGGAATATAGACAATATTTTATAGTAACTGTAAATGGAGTGTAACCTTTAAAAACTGAATATTAATTAATTAAGGAAGATCTAAGATTAATCATCTAAGCCTTCACCTTAAGAAACCAGAAGAAGAGCAAATTAAATCTAACATAAGCAGATGAAAAGAAATAACCAATAGTAGAGCAGAAATCAATAAAATTGAAAACAGGAAATCAATAGAGAAAATGAACAAAACCAAAACTGGTTCTTTGAAAAGATCAACAAAATGGACATGCCTCTAGCCAGGCTAACTAAGGGAAAAAAAAGAGAGAAGACACACGTCACTAGCATCAGAACAGATACTGTATCACTACAGATTCCATGGGCATTAAAAGGATAATAAAGGAATATTATGAACAACTCTATGCCCACAAATTTGATACCCAGGTTAAATACATCAATTATTTTAAGACAAAATCTGCCAAATCTCACATAAGAAGAAACAGACAATCTGAATAGGCTTATATCTATTAAATAAATTTAATCAATAATGAATAATCTTCCAAAACAGAAAGCACCAGGCCCAGATAGGTTCTCTTGTGAATTCTACCAAACATTCAAAAAGAAATTATACCAACTATCCAGAATCTCTTCCAGAAGACAGAAGTGGAGAGAACACTTCCTAACTTATTCTATGAGGCCATTATCCTAACACCAAAACCAGGCAAAGACATTATAAGAAAAGAAAACTACAGACCAGTATCTCTCATGAACATGGATACAAAATCCTTAACAAAATATTAGCAAATCCAGTCCAACAATGCATGAAAGGAATTATACACCATAACTAAGTAGGATTTAATCCCAGGTATGCAAGGCTGGTTCAACATTTGAAAATCAATTAATGTAATTTATCATATCAACAGCTAAAGAAGCAAAATCAAATGATCATATCAACAGATGCAGAAAAAGCATTTGACAAAATCCAAAACACATTAAAGAAAAAAAAACTTTCAATAAATTAGGAACAGAAGGGAAGTTCCTCAATTTGATAAAGAACATCTACAAAAAAACTACAGCTAATATCATATTTAATGGTGAGAAACTTTAAGCTTTCCTGCCAAAATCAGGAAAATGGAATGTTTTCCATTACCATTGTTTTCCAACATCATACTGGAAGTTCCAGCTAATGCAACAAGATAAGAGAAGAAATTAAAAGGTATACAGATTGGGAAGGAAGGAGGTATAAACTGTCTTTGTTTGCAGATGACATGATGGCCTACGTAGAAAATCTGAAAAAAAAAAAAAATCAACGAAAATCCTCTGAAACTCTTAAGTGATTATATCAAAGTTGTAGGATTCAAGGTTAATGTACAGAAGTCAACACTTTATACCATCAATGAACAAGTGGAATTTGAAATTAAAAACATTACCAATCACATTAGCATCCCCAAAATGAAATACTTAGGTATAAATCTAACAAATTATATATGTACAAGATCTACATGAGGAAAACTTCAAAACTCTGATGAAAGATATCAAAGAAGAACTACATAAATGGAGAGAGATTCCACGTTCATGGATAGGAAGACTCAATACTGTCAAGATATCAGTTCTTCTCACTCGATCTATAGATTCGATGCAATCCCAAACCAAAATCTCAACAAATTATTCTGTGGATGGACAAACTGATTCTAAAGTTCATATGCAGAGGCAAAAGATCCAGAATAGCCAACTCAATACTGAAGAAGAAAACAGAGTTGTAAGACTGTTATTACCCAACTCAAGACTTACTATAAAGCTACAGTAATCAAAACTGTGTGGTATTAGAGAAAGAACAAATAGATTAATGGAACAGAACAGAAACAGAATAGAGAGCCAGAAACAGACCCACATCAGTTAAATATACTTAACTGATGTTTGACAAAGAAGCAAAAGTAATACAATAGAAAAAAGACAATCCTTCCAATAGTGCTACAACGACTGTATAGCCACATGAAAAAAAAGAATAGACACAGACCTTCATAAAAATTATCTCAAAATGGACCACAGACCTAATCATGAAACACAAAACTATAAAACTCCTAGAATATAACATAGGACTAAGCCTTGATGACCTTCGGCAGGACAATGACATTTCAGATGCAATACCAGATGCACAATCCATGAAAGAAATAATTGATAAGTTGGTCTACATTAAAATGAAAAACTTCTGCTCTGCAAAAGAGAATGAGAAAACAAGCCACAGGCTAGGGGAAATACTTGCAAGAGACATCTGATAAAGGACTGTTATCCAAAAATACACAAAAAACCACTTAAAACTCAACAATAAGAAAACAAACAACCTGATTAAAAAACAAGCAAAAGATCTGGACACTTCATCAACGAAGATATACAGATGGGAAGTAAGCATATAGAAAGATGTTCAATACCGTATGTCACTAGGGATATGCAAGTGGAAACAATAAGATACCACTGCAAAACTGTTAGAATGGCCAAATTATAAAACACTGACAACACCAAAAGTTGGAAAGTATGTGGAGCAAGAGAAACTCTCATTTGTTGCTGGTGGGAATGCCAAAATAGTTCAGCCGTTTAGGAAGACAATTTGGCAGTTTCTTATAAAACTACCCTTAACCATACAATCCAGTAATCACCCTCCTTGGTATTTAATCAAATGAATTGAAAATTTATGTCCACATAAAAACTTGCACACAGATGTTTATAGTAGCTTTATTCATAACTGCCAAAACTTGGAAGTCACCAAGATGTGCTTCAGTAGGTCAGTGAGTAAGTAAACTGGTATATCCAGACAATGGAATATTACTCAGCACTAAAAAGAAATGAACTATCAAGCCATGATAAGACATGAAGGAAAGTTACATATATATTATTAAGTGAAAGAAGCCAATCTGAAAAGGCTACATACTGTATGATTCTAACTATATGACATTTTGGAAAAGGCAAAACTACGGAGACAGTGAAAAGACTAGTGGATGTCAGGTGTTGGGGGAGGGACTGATGAACAGACAGGACATGGGGATTTTTAGGGCAGTAAAACTACTCTGTATGATACTACAATGATACATACATGTCATAATACATTTGTCAAAACCCATATAATGTACACCAAGAGTGAATCCTAATGTAAACTACGGGTTCTGGGTAATAATGATGTGTCAATGTAGGTTCATCAGTTGTAACAAATGTGCCACTCTGGTGCTGGATACTGATAGTGGGGAGGTTGTACATGTGTGGGGACAGGTATATGGGAACTCTGTACTCTCTTCTCAATTTTGCCGTGAATCTAAAACTGCTCTAAAAAACAGTTTATTAATTAAAAGAAAAAACAATAAACTAGGAAGGTTCCATTTCCAGAATGGCTAAGTAAGTGCCTACTGAATTGACCTTACTGTAGTTATCTAATTATATATAGTAAACATTTAATATTGAACTGAACTGTATGGAATAAATGAACCTACTTTCAAATCAACAGGCCCCATATTATTCAACATATTCCAGACTTTAAAGTGAAAATAGAGAGTCTTAGAATACCCTGTGCCCCCAAATATGAGGATGTATAAGATTTTAGAATTAATCTGATATGAAGTTTGATCTGTATGGAACAATTAACGCTGCCTTTCTCAACATCTGGTTAAGTAGAGAGTCTACAGCCATGAATTGGGCTTTTAAATCAATTCTTCCTCCCTGTATCTGAGGACTGACTAGATTTTCTGCATTAATTTAAGGAGAGATGATGATGATGATGATAGCTAACATTTATGGAGTACTAAGCATGTTATACGTATTAACACAAGGCTAGAGTCCACAGACCCAGGCAGGCTGAAAAAGCCAGATGATTTTCTCAATCAAAGCCCCTTGAGTAGGGAAGCTTTAGTCCTAAACTCTGTCAGGAATCTAAATAGCATCTCAGAGAGAAGCTGCAAGTAGTAATTACTACCTATCACTCACATTACAGTTGAGAAACTATGTTCAAGGTCTAGACATGCTAAATTAATTTCTATATGATAAAAAGGCCAAGTCAGATATATGCTGAGTTTTTACAAAATTCATGACTAGAATTCATTTGTATCTGACCTAACACCTAACCCAGTCAATTCTGAGGGAAAGCACCTAAGCACAACGAGAGCTTTGCTTTAAAAGCCAAGGGCAGCAATGGCTTCCTATGGGTCCAAGCCTGCTCTATTTCCATGACCTCCAGGTTTGGAACTTCCACTGTAAACAGAATAGCAGTGAACAGTGTTGCAGAGCAACAACTCCTTCAACAAAGCTGAGTTCCCTGGTCTGGCTCCCCTGGGATTTAAGAATACATGTCTAGACCAAAATACATGACTAACCCAAATGAGATCTTCTGCCTCATAATTTTTATATATTCCTTAGTCAGAGGCAAGTAAATCAGTCCTTACACTGCCTGGAAGAGCCCATAATTCAGATGGAGCAAAGTCTGAATGCATGAGATCACTGATTTCACATATTGGAATTGAAGCAAATGTCAACATGAAACCAACAGTCCTCTCACTTTTGCTGACGCCTGTTGTAACAGAGGGAAAGTTGTTAGGAGTCCCATAAGGCAGAAAACTGTCTCTGTGAGCCCTAATTCTTGGGCATGATAGGACAAAATGTTAATGGAGCCCTCATCACATGGCCCCAGATGACTGGAGCCATAAAACACTCTCAACACACCAGAACAGAGGTGGTAGACCCAGGATATGTACAAGACCAAAAGGACAGTTGACAGGTCAAGGCAAGAAATAACTAAGAGTCAAAAACAGACTGAACACATTCTCCCATGGAAAGCATGCCCATAAGCTCTGTATGCTTCAGTCAGCCACATGAAGTGACAACGTAGTACGTTGAACCTCACAAAGTGAGAAGTAGGAAAGAAATTGGGCATCTGTGACCACTCTTTTATTCCACCTTTCTTAATCTTCAAGCACTCACCTGTGTGGCCATGGAGTGGTGAGTGTGGCCGTGGTAGTGTAGGTGATGTGCTAGAGGTCACAATCAAACTCTTGCGGTTGCTTGTCCGACAACTGCAATGAAAACACAAATGTCAGTTATAACAGGGTTGCATCATGGGCCCAGAGAACTTGAATGGCTATCGAGGAAAAAAAGAGTGATATCATTCCATAAGCTGAGCAGTATAATACTTTAAACTGAACTGGCTCAGCAATTACTGTTTGCACAGTGAGATTTCATAACTCACTGTGTTCCATCTTGGAATAACTTTTGTCACTGTCTTGACTTTTATCTTGTATTGCCACTGCACTTTTCCAAAGTGTAAGTTTTGCTTCCTAAGCAAATACCCAAGGAGCTCCTTAAACATAACAACCATGTCTTAAATGGTATCTAATGAAGAATGACCACTGCAAATTTGATTCAGAAAACAAAAAACATGAGCCATAAATATTCTCATATCTCATAAAAATTAATGTTCTTGCCATAAAAATGAAACTATTAACTTAATCTATAAAACTTATCTTTTAAAAACTGCTTAATCAATGGATTAAGTAATATTCTCATTTCACTATAAATTTCAGAACAGGCCTGTGTTCCTTCTACAAAGTTGGCTTTCCTTTACATGTTAATAGCTGAGGCTTTTTCTTGAGGCTGGAGAAAGCCAAATCATGATGAAAGGCCATTTCATGCTGTACCTGCTGTTGAAAAGTGTGTATAAATTTATTTGAAAGTCAGCCCATCTTTCTTTTTAAAAATTATTTATTTATTTATTTATTTGGCTGCATCAGGTCTTAGTTGCAGCATGTGGGATCTAGTTCCCTGACCACGGATTGAACCTGGGCCCCCTGAATTGGGAGTGCATTCTTAGCCACTGGACCAACAGGGAAGTCCCCAGCCCATCTTTTAAAGGCATTAAAGAAGCCTGTCATTTATATTCATCCAAACAAATATTTACTGAACACCTACTATGCACCAGGCACCGTTCTAGGTGCTAGGGAAGTAGTAGGGAACAAGAGGAATTATCTGTCCTCAAACTGGAGTGAAAAGTGCTATGAAGAAAGAGAGAGAGAATGTTCAAGAAATAGCAAAGAAGTCAAGTAGGTGGCAGGAAGGGAGAATGACAGGAAAAGAAGTAGGCTATAGAAACTATGGGTATAGGCCACAGCCAGACTTTGTAGGGCTGGTAGACTATTGCAAAGAACCACTGGAAATGTGATAAGGAACCGCTGGAAGGACTGTGATCAATCTCAAGAGATTATGATTAGAAATGATAAGCAACTTTCCCTAAGATACCAGGAGGACTAATCTAATCATGTCTCACACCCCTTCCTTACCCCCGTTACAATCAAATGCCCAAGACTTCCATCTCTAATTTGACACAGTCTCTACTCCTTGATCTTTAAAAAAAGCTTACCCTCTGTCTCCCTGAACTCAGTCTGTCATCAGCAAACTCTATATCCTTAACTTCTTTTCTCAACATTCAGTTTAAATTCTAGCTCTAACTGAAACTTTGCTATCCCCCAGGACACCACAGTCCTGGTGAAATCCCAATCCTTTTTTTTTTTTCTTCTGCAGTACGCGGGCCTCTCACCGTTGTGGCCTCTCCCGCTTCGGAGCACAGGCTCCGGACGCGCAGGCCCAGCAGCCACGGCCCACAGGCCCAGCCGCTCCGCGGCACATGGGATCCTCCCGGACCAGGGCACAAACCCATGTCCCCTGCATCGGCAGGAGGACTCTCAACCACTGCGCCACCAGGGAAGCCCCTCCAATCCTTTTAAACCCAACTTTCCATCTATTTTGCAACTGTACTCAGGCAGCTAAAGGTGAATGAAGAAAAATCCAAAATCATGCTGGCTGGTGTTTCTTTATGTTTATGATGATAAATATCAAGTGGGTCCATACTACATCTACCTAGGCAATGTGCTCTCTCTCCAAGACAACTAATTCAGAAATTCTCCCCAAACCTCTAGCACTCCTTCCCCAAATCTTACCCTCATCTGCTGACTTTGCTTTTTATTCAACTAGGGGTAAAAACAATCAACACAAAAAGAAGTACTACATATTTCTGCTACAAAAATCCATTAGCCTGGGACTTCCCTGGTGGCGCAATGGTTAAGAATCTGCCTGCCAGCACAGGGGACACAGGTTTGATCCCTGGCCCAAGAAGATCCCACATGCCGTGGAGCAACTAAGCGGGTGCATCACAACTATTGAGCCTGCGCTCTAGAGCCCACGAGCCACAACTACTGAAGTTCACGTGCCTAGAGCCTGTGCTCCACAACAAGAGAAGCCACCGCAATGAGAAGCCCGCACACTGCAATGAAGAGTAGCCCCCGCTCGCTGCAACTAGAGAAAGCCTGTGCGCAGCAAAGAAGACCCAACACAGCCAAAAAATATAAAAGTAGCCATTAAAAATCTATTATCCTAAATCTTTGTCCATATACTGTACTTTCCCATCTGTAACAGCAGAAGGAAAGACCATGTTCCTACCAAAGTCAACTCCCCCAACTCCCCATTCAAGAAGTCTGTACCTGCACTGTCCTCCTATGCCATGAATTTCTACTTCCTACTGGATCACTCTCATCATCATAAAAATATGCTGTCATTTCTCATATCTCAAGAAAATAAGAAAAAAACTTTCATAGACCTCTTCCAACGTGCCTGTTTCTTTGCTCCCCTGTTTGGGAAAAATCCCACGCAGGGATTCTGTATTTGTCATCTTCATACCCTCATTTCCTATTCTCTCTTTAACCCACTCTAGACTATACAATCATCCTCATCTTTCTTGCCTGTTACCAAGGTCACCACTGACAACAGGCAATTCTCAGTCCTTGTCTTATGTAACCTCTCAACATCATTCAACAGTTGTAACTCCCTCTTCTAAAAAACAAATTGGGATATAATTTATATCGATTTTTCAATTAAGTGTTCTGTTCAATGAACCTTGAACAACTGTATACATTCATATAACACATCCAAAACAAAAGTCAGAATAATTCTATTACCCCAGAAAGTCCCCATGTGCCCCTTCCGGTCAATCCCCCAACTACTTTCTTCTATCACCATAAATTAATTTTGTTTTGCTGGATTTCCTATAAGTAGAATTACACACTATGTATTTTTTTGTGTTTGGCTGCTTTTGTTCAACCTAACATCTGTGTAACTTTTCTTGAGATACTTCTTTATTTAGCTTCTAGGACATGAGGCTTTCCTGGTCTTCCTCCTAGCTCCACTAGCTGCTCACTTTTCATTCCCCTTTGCTAGTTCCTTCTCTTCCTGACCTCTAAACCATTTAGTACTCTGGGGCTCAAATGTGGAATATCTTTTCTTCTTCCCTGCACTCACTCTCTAAATGATTTTTTCCTGTATTATAACTTTAAATCTATGATGTTGATGATACCCAGCTTTTTATTGCTAACTCTGTGCTCTTACCTCTGAGTGTGAGACTCATATCCAAATACCTACTTGACATCTTTAACTGGATGTCTAAAAGGCATCTCAAATTTAACAACAGAGTTAGTGAATGTCCCTCTAAAACCTGCTAACTCCTCCCTATCTATTTCATTACATGGCACCATCATTCATCCAGATGCTCAGGCAAGTCCTTCAGGCAGAAGGAACATGATACTAGATGGAAATCTGGATCCACATAAAGAAAAGCACCAAAAATCATACATGTGTAGGTAAATATAAATCACTTGTTTTTATTTTTAAAATCTCTTCTTGGGACTTCCCTGGCGGTCCAGTGGTTAAGACTCTGTGCTTCCACTGCAAGGGGCACGGGTTCAATTCCTGGTCAGGACACTAAGATCCTGCAAGTTGCAAGGCACAGCCAAAAAAAAAAACTCTTCTTGAATTTTAAAGGAAATATAATCATTTACTGTGGGGTTTACAACATATGTAGATATAAAATGTAGGTCAGCCAAGGCAGCAAGGCTGGAAAGGAAGAATGGACGTATACTATTGTGAGGCTCTTACATTAAGTATGAAGTGGTATAATACGACTTGAAGATAAACTAAAAGTTAAAATTTTATATTATAAACACTAATGCAACTACTACAAAAGAAAAACAAACAAAAAAGGGAAATAAAATGGTCTCATAAAAAATACTCAGTCTAAAAGCAGGCAGAAAAAGAAGTAAGAACAAGTACAGTTGGCCCACACAGAAAACAGATAGCAAGAGAATAGATTTTAACCCAATTACACTAATAATCACATAAAATGTAAATGTTCTAAATACATATTTAATTAAGACAAAGACTGTCAGATTGGATAAAACAGCAGGACCCAACTATATGCTGTTTATTACTTGTGACAGCCAAAAAACTAGAAATCACCTCAAATGTCTACTAATAGATGAAGGATATACAAATCACAATATATCCATACAATGGACTACTACTCATCAATAAAAAGGAATGAACTATTGATCCACACAATAAATGAATCTCAAAATAATTATGCTAAAACCAAGAAGCTAGACATAAAAGAGTAAATACTGAACAATTCCATTTATATAAAATTCAAGAAAACACTAATCTAGAGTGACAGACAAAAGATTAGTGGTTCCTGACCAGAGGCTGGGGAGGTATTATAACAAGGCATAAGGAAAGTTGGGAGAGCTGTAGATAGGTTTATTGTCTTGACTGTACTAATGGTTTCAGAGATGCATACATGTATCAAGACCCATCAAATTGTACATTTTAAACATGTACAGTCTATTATATTTCAATCATACTTCAATAAAGCTATAAAATTTTTTCAATATAAATAATATCAAAGTCACTCTTATGCTTAAAATTCTCCCTGTCTCACTGAGAGTAGAAGTCAATGTTCTTACAATGGCCGACAAGCTTTACGCGGTCTGGATCTCCATTACCTCTTTCCCTCCTACTCACTCTACTCTAGTCACATGGGCCTCTGCACTGTTCTTAGAATATGCCAAGTGTGCCACTGCCTCAGGGCCTTTACAAAGGAAGCTTCCTTTGCCTGTTTCCCTCATGGCTTGCTCCCTCACCTCTTTCAGGTCTTTGCTCAAGTACAATCTCCTGAATGGATTTTCCTTTGACCATTCTACTTTAAATGGTAACACCCGCCCTCTCAAATGCTCTTTTCCTCCTTTCCTGATATATTTTCCTCAATAGCACTTACTGTTATCTAACATACTATGGATTTTGCATTCATTCTGTTTGTTGTCTCTCCTCCCATTAGAATCTTAAGCTCTATGAGATCAGGGACTTGCACAATCTTTGCTTACTGCTGTATTTCTCAGTGCCTAGAATTCAGCCTGGCACATGGCAGACTCAATAAATATTTGTTAAATGGATGAATGGATGAGTATAATTTGTTACAAGAATTATAATAAAAGAGGATACTTGCACACGTGGCACCTGTAAGGTATATCAAACCACTATGTCTAAACTCCTTTTGTATAAAAACTAAGATCTCTTAAAACGGCAGGACAGGACTTCCCTGGTGGTGCAGTGGTTAAGAATCCATCTACCAGTGCAGGGGACACGGGTTCGAGCCCTGGTCCAGGAAGATCCCACGTGTCACTGAGCAACTAAGCCCGTGCGCCACAACTACTGAGCCTGTGCTCTAGAGCCCACAAGCCACAACTACTGAGCCCGCATGCCACAACTACTGAAGCCCTCACGCCTAGAGCCCATGCTCCGCAACAAGAGAAGCCACCGCAATGAGAAGCCCACACACCGCAACCAAGAGTAGCCCCCACTCACTGCAACTAGAGAAAGCCCGCGTGCAGCAATGAAGACCCAAGGCAGCCAAAAATTAATTAATTAATTTTTTTAAAAAAGAAAGATCAATAGTCTGTAATAACCTATATGGGAAAAGAATCTGAAAAAGAATGGATACATGTATATGTATAATTGAATCACTGTGCTTAAAAAAAACTGCAGGGACAGATAATTGATTCTAATTTCATTTGTCATGATCTTATTAAAATTTAAATACAAAACAGTAAAGATCATATTTCCAGGCCACATGCCTTTGTATGAAGGTACATATAATCTCACTTGGCAAATCTGCAACAGCTGCCAGGGGAAAAAAAGGTCAGATACCCTGGTACAGATGCCATGACTCAGCTGAGATCCAAGACAAGGAACTGCCTAATTTTTCCATTTCAACAAGCACTGGCCATTGCCCCCAGGATCCTAGAAGATAAAGGGCAGGTCTTCATTTTTTCATTCCAGAAGATTAAAGTACCAGATGTTTACAGTGTCAGCCACACTCACTCTCAGCTGATGGAAGGTAACCTGGAAGCTCCCGGAGCTGATGTTCTGCTAACCACTGCAAGGACTGGGTTAAACTAGACTGCTGCCCACCACCATGCCAGTCACTTGGTCACTCAGAGCAAGGCCTGGCATTTCTTCCTACTTGCTTTACCACGGTCACCCCTCCATGGGTAGTGGGAGCAAGGACTAAAGCACCTGTGTAATCTCTGTGAAACTTGAATTGTGGCCATATTTGAAGAGTTACCAGCCTTCAAAAATCCCTTCTCCCAGCAACTAGCAGGTACTCAAATTTGAGCCCCTGCAGGAGCTGCCGTAAATTTGTTTAGGAAGTCTGTTTCCCAGTCTGAAGGAATATAGAATACGGGGTAAGATGCGTGGTTGCAGACCCCTCAGGGTCTCTAATCTCCAATCTGTCAATTCCAGAAGTCCAGCTGCTCCTAGGAATCCAAGCACTCGGTAATGAATTGACTTGCACTTGGCTATTCCTTTCAGAATTCAGAATGAGGAAAAGACCACTTTTGTTTCATTAAGTGTGATCAATACAATAGACAAGAATTTGGGTCCATTTTAAGGTCAAGCACTTCCAGGTGTTATTTCAGAATAACAACCAGGATGATGTCCCTGTAAAGACTGAGATGCTAGAGTGGGAGAAAATGCATGTTCTCTCAGTAAATAAAGGGTGCTGCTTGGAGATAAATCCATTATTTGTCTTTTGCCTGGGTTATTTCAACAGCCTCCTAACTAGTCTCTCTGGTTTACTCCTGTCTCCTATTGCCAGTCTGTTCTCAACACAAGTAGCCACAGTGATCCTCTTAAGGCATAAATCAGATGATTTGCCCAAAACCTTGCAAAGGCTGCTAATTTCACACAGAAACACCAAGCTACTTGGACCACTGCACTAACTGTTCCCTCCACTTGGAATGCCCTTCCCCACCTATACAATGGCAAATATCCCATACCTCCTTCAGTGTCACCTTCCACATTTCCCTATGTAACACTGTGACCTGCCCCTGAGAATCCTCCTTACTCAGCTCTCTTTGGATTAATGAAGTATTTTCTAACTTCTACTCCATTGGTTTGGAAATTATATACTGTTGTGGTTTTTTTAAAACGTAGTTATTGTTATTAAGCTTTTAATAGGCATTCTTGTCTTAACAAGAGCCTAAGTCTTAGGTCTAAGGTTAGCTAGCATCTCAACCCTCGCTTCTAAACAAAATTAGATCTTGGGACTTCTTTAGTGGCTCAGTGGTTAAGAATCTGCATGCCAATACAGGGGACATAGGTTTGATCCTTGGTCCGGGAAGATCCCACATGCTGCGGAGCAACTAAGCCCGTGCGCCGCAACTACTGAGCCTTCGCTCTAGAGCCCACGTACCACAACTACTGAGCCTGCGTGCTACAACAACTGAAGCCCATGAGCCTAGAGCCTGTGCTCTGCAATAAGAGAAGCCACCGCAATGAGAAGTCAGCGCACTGCAAGGAAGAGTAGTCCCCGCTTGCCGCAACTAGAGAAAGTTCGCGCACAGCAACAAAGATCCAACGCAGCCAAAAATAAATAAATAAATTTTTTAAAAATTAGATCTTAACTCCAATTCTCCCCACCCCTTCCAACTTACATGTAATTTGGTCCAGTGGTTCAGGTCTATCTTGCTTTTATAATGCCAAATTAGTAATTATTATTGTTTCATACAATAATTGCTTGCTTTGATTTACTCATACTTTCCAATTTCTTTGCTCAGCATTCTCTCTTGGATCTCACAACTTTTGTCTTTCTTTCTTCTTTTCTAAGTGATTATTTCACTGAGAATCTGATACTGATAAACCTTCTCAATTTCACAGTTTGTCGGAAAATGGCTTTATTTTTCTCAGTGACTTCCAACGATAATTACACAGGTATGGAATTCTACAACCTCTTGTTGGGAGTAACTTTTTTCTCAATATCTTAAAGATATTATTCCATTGTCTTATGGCTCCTGTTATTGCTATTGAGAAGCTTGCTCTTAGGATTGTTGTTCTTTTGTAGTTAATTTTTCTTTTCTCTCTCGCTGCTTTGTTTTTTTAAACCATAATTTTTTAGATATATTCACATACCATAGAATTCAACCTTTTAAAGTGCACAATTTAGTGGTTTTTAGTACACTTGCAAGGCTGTGTAACCGCCTCTGCTAATTCCAGAACATTTTCATTACCCCCCAAAGAACCCCTGTACCCATAAAGCAGTCACTCTCCATCCCCATCTTTGCTACCCCCTTTCCCAGGCAACCACCAAAGTACTTTCTGTCTCTACGGATTCCACCTATTCTGGATATTTCAAATAAATGGAACCATATATCATGTGGCCTTGAGTCAGGCTTCTTTCGTTTAGCATGTTTTCAAGATTCATCCACGTTGAAGTATTTGTCAGTATTTCGTTTCTTTTTATGGCTGAATAATATTCTATTGTGTGAAGAATATACAACATTTATTTATCCATTCATAAACTGATGGACAACTTGGGTTGTTTCTGCTCTTTAGATATTTTAAATGATGTTGCTATGAGTATTTGTGTATTTGTGTGTACATTATGCTTTCAATTTTCTTAGGTAAACTTCCTTGCTCAACTCATTCGTTGGAGCTCTTTTAGCTTTTGCGGATTCTTGAGGGTTCTCTAGTTCCTTTGAAGACCTCTGTTTTTTGGTTCTGAAATTTTACTGCAATGTACCTAGATGGACATTTATTTTTACCTATTGTGCTCCATGATGTTATTTTGGTTTCTAATCAATTCTGGAAGGTCTCAATCATTATTTCTATGAATACTGCCTTTCCCCCATTTCTCTATACTCTGTGGGACCTTATTATTGTATCCTCCATATTTCTTAGTTCTCATTCATATTTTACATCTTTCCATCTCTGTGCTGTACTTTAGATAAAATTTTACTAGCTTTGTCCACAGCTCTACTATATAACCTGACTACTGAGCTTTCAAATTCAATGTTACAATGTATTTAATTCCTTGAATTCTAATTGTCATTTTTTTCAAAATATGCCTGATCTTTTAAAATTAAATGTCTTTTGTTCTCGCATTTTTGTCTCCATTTATATTTTTATTCACTTTACATATACTTATTTTACAGTTTTCATTCATAATGCTACTTTCTAAAGTTCTTAGGGGTCTAATCTTACTGTTTCTTTTTTCTTCTGATTTTCACATGTGGTGGATTGCTTCCTTGTATGGTCTATGGTTTTGTACTGTAAACTCACCTTTATTTAGTGTGGCTTTATGGGAATCTTGTGCTACCTGATTTGAAGATATGTCTTTAAAAATTTTTTGAATTTGATTTGTCTGACAGATTTGTCAGAGTTATTTACAGCCCAGAATCAGCTCTTAAGACCATGCATATGGTATAAACTCCAGGCCTCAAATTCAGTTGAATAAAGGTCTATAGTTTAAAATTCTCAAGGAGACTTTTTTTATTTCTTATTAAGAGCCTAACTTAAAACCCAGATGAGATTAAAGAACTTCCTTTCATCTCTCCATGACAGTGGGCAAACTGTTTTCCTAGTGCATTCCTACACTGAGGGTAAAGTCCTTTGAGTGTGGGGGTCCCAATTCTACCCTAACTTAGGGTCTCCTTACCCTAAACAAGCCCAAGCCCTCATCCTTTTTCCCCTAACGGATATCAAGACTAATACAATATACCTCCTCCCTGGCCCTCTTTCTTGGAAGTTCTAACACTGATTCCCACTGTTGAGGCATTGTTTTCTCTCTTAGATTTAGGTCACTTGGGATTTTCCTCACATTCTACTGAATTTAGCTATGTATTTAAAACAATAATTATAATAGCTAGCATTTATTAAGTGCTAACTGGGCACTGTTTAAAGCACTGCATGTAGTATCTCACACCCTATGAAGTAGGTACTACTATAATCCACTTTATACAGACAAGGAACCTAAAACACAGAGAGGCTAAGTAGCTTGCCCTAGGTCACAATAACGCACCAATAATTTTTGAAAGCCTAATGTAACTTATTTTCTCTTTGCCCTAGGACTTTCTTAATGTGGGTCTCCATCCTAAAGATGATTGATTCAGAAGGCACATATCCAGAAAAACAAGGGCATTTTTCATAATTTGACTAACTTCAGGGGACAGAAAATGGATGGACAGAAAGGTTATTAAGAACTACCCTAGGCGGGCATCTAATGTACAGCATGGTGGCTATTATTGGCAATACTGTATCATATACTTGAAAGCTGCTGTGAGAGTACAGCTTTAATTTTCTCACCATAATAACAACAACAAAATGATAATTATGTGAGGTGAAGGATGTGTTAACTAACCATATTGTGGTAAACATTTCACAATATATATGTGTATCAAATTATCACATGGTACAGCTTAAACTTACACAATATTAAATGTCAATTATACCTCAATGAAGCTGGGAAAAAAGGAAGAAAAAAAAAACTACCTTAGGGATTAGAACAGAACTTTGACAGAGCCACAAATACTGGAGAGGAGACCGGCTATGGCAGAGACTCAGCAAAGACTATGCTCTCACCAAATTCTTTAGTCATGACCATCTTGGCTACCATTGTCAACATCAACAAGGTACAGCAAAGAACTCTCTTGATCCAGACAAAATACCAAGAGGTACAGATTATCTCTACACTGGCCAATCCTGAATCCTTTCACTGTGCTGTAGAAGAAAAGACCAGCAACAATGCAAAGGAAGCATGATTCAGCTCCTGGCAGAATATAAGAGCCAGACCTAAAAGTCTCAGCTACATGGTCCTGCAACAATACTAACTTACAGTGAAAAGAAATAAATTTACTTCTAAAGCTCAAATGCCAATGTCCAAGGTACCACCATGGATTAAACAGACCCATAATGCTTGGAATGAATCAGGTTTTAAAGTAAAAAACATGAGGAAAGCGGGTAACTGGCTAAATGTAAGCCAGTGCAATCTCCTTCCCTGGAATCATGTGACATAGTGGGAAGTTTCCCTAACAGGGCAGCAGCAGCATGTCCCCAACCCCAGTCTCAAGATGAAAAAAGAGTTGTGCTCACCACCTAGAAAACTAGATAGTTCTGTCACTGCTGACTGTAGTTGATGTTCACATTCCCAGAGTTCTAACTGAATAAACCTGGCAGAGAAATGTAAAAGCCCTAGAGTGGGCAATGCTTCAGAATTTGTGTATTCTAAGCATGTCTATATTTCCAGTGCCCAGGACAGTGGCTGATATACAGTTATTATTGTTTGGATCACTAATGAATGGGAGAGAATGGTCCTGTAATGTATTCTTAAAGCAGTGCATTTCTTGGTGATAAAAGGAAAGTGGCCAATGAGACTAGAGATTTTTTCTTTGAATGGAGTACACTTCCACTACAAATATGGGCCTTGGTAAAATGAAGTAGTCTAAGGCTATCCCTAATTACACAGTGTCTGGGAAGTTGTGGTATATTTGGTTTGTCTTTACTAAGTTCCCATGGCTTCCGGATTTCTTTGGAAGTTCCAATTTATAAGCCCACTCCCAGGTTACATTTACACACCAGTTTCTCTGAGAGACAGTAGTTAAAGAGAAACACAAAATATCTTGTAAGCATTCCATATGTTTGTCCAATATCCACGTTAAACCCTGAATTGGTAACAACCCTTCTTTTCTGCCTCCTTCCTCAATAAATAGCCCAGCTGTCTGGCCTGTGCCCAAGTTTCCATAATAGAGAAGATTAGAACACTTCTAATCTATACAAGATAGCCTCTGTATCCATGGCTGTTTCTATGAGGCAGCTATGGCTACAGAGGCTACTTTTAGAACTAAGCCCCCACTTTCAGTAGTCAAACACTATATCCCAGTCATTTTTAGTGATAGTTAATTTCAACGTTCTAGGCCAGGCACTGGAAGGACTAAAATATATGAATGTAATCAATCCTTGGCCTTCAGAGGCCCACAGCTGAAGAAACTTAGATATGTGAGGGAAGAGAGCTCAGGCAATATATACTGAACATAGGTGCCTTTTAAGAAGCTGGGTGTCCGGACCAGAGGGCAGACAGCAGAAGCAAGAAGAACTACAATCCTGCAGGCTGTGGAACGAAAACCACATTCACAGAAAGATGGACAAAATGAAAAGGCAGAGGACCATGTACCAGATGATGGAACAAGATAAAACCCCAGAAAAACAACTAAATGAAGTGGAGATAGGCAACCTTCCAGAAAAAGAATTCATAATAATGATAGTGAAGATGATCCAGGACCTCGGAAAAAGAATGGAGGCAAAGATCAAGAAGATGCAAGAAATGTTTAACAAGGACCTAGAAAATTAAAGAACAAACAGAGATGAACAATACAATAACTGAAATGAAAACTACACTAGAAGGAATCAATAGCAGAATAACTGAGGCAGAAGAATGGATAAGTGACCTGGAAGACAGAACGGTGGAATTTACTGCCATGGAACAGAATAAAGAAAAAAGAATGAAATGAAATGAAGACAGCCTAAGAGACCTCTGGGACAACATTAAATGCACCAACGTTCACATTATAGGGGTCCTAGAAGGAGAAGAGAGAGAGAAAGACCCAAGAAAGTATTTGAAGAGATTATAGTCGAATACTTCCCTAACACGGGAAAGGAAATAGCCATCCAAGTCCAGTAAGCACAGAGAGTCCCAGGCAGGATAAACCCAAGGAGAAACACGCCAAGACACACAGTAATCAAATTGACAAAAACTAAAGACAAAGAAAAATTATTAAAAGCAACAAGGGAAAAATGACAAATAACATACAAGGGAACTCCCATAAGGTTAACAGCTGATTTCTCAGCAGAAACTCTGCAAGCCAGAAGGGAGTGGCACAATATATTTAAAGTGATGAAAGGGAAGAAACTACAACCAAGATTACTCTACCTGGTAAGGATCTCACTCAGATTCTATGGAGAAACCAAAAGCTTTACAGACAAGCAAAAGCTAAGAGAATTCAACACCACCAAACCAGCTCTACAACAAATGCTAAATGAACTCCTCTAAGTGGGAAACACAAGAGAAGAAAAGGACCTACAAAAACAAACCCAAAACAATTAAGAAAATGGGAATAGGCACATACATATCGATAATTACCTTAAGTGTGAATGGATTAAATGCTCCAACCAAAAGACATAGACTGCCTGAATGGATACAAAAACAAGACGCATATATATGCTATCTACAAGAGATCCACTTCAGACTTAGGGACAAATACAGACTGAAAGTGAGGGGATGGAAAAAGATATTCCATGCAAATGGAAATCAAAAGAAAGCTGGAGTAGCAATACTCATATCAGATAAAATAGACTTTAAAATAAAGAATGTTATAAGAGACAAGGAAGGACACTACATAATGATCAAGGGATCAGTCCAAGAGGAAGATATAAAAATTATAAGTATATATGCACCCAACACAGGAGCACCTCAATACATAAGACAAATGCTAACAGCTATAAAAGAGGAAATCAACAGTAACACAGTAATAGTGGGGGACTGTAACACCTCACCTACACCAATGGACAGATCATCCAGACAGAAAATTAATAAGGAAACACAAGCTTTAAATGACACAACAGACCAGATATATTTAATTGATATTTATATGACACTCCATCCATAAACAGCAGATTACACTTTCTTCTCAGGTGCACGTGGAACATTCTCCAGGACAGATGACATCTTGGGTCACAAATCAAGCCTCGGCAAATTTAAGAAAATTGAAATCATATATATTTTCTGACCACAACGCTATGAGATTAGAAATAAATTACAGGGAAAAAAATGTAAAAAACACAAACACATGGAGGCTAAACAATAACGTTACTAAATAACCAAGAGATCACTGAAGAACTCAAAGAGGAAATCAAAAACTACCTAGAGACAAATGACAACAAAAACACGACAATCCAAAACCTATGGGATGCAGCAAAAGCAGTTCAAAGGAGGAAGTTTATAGCAATACAATCCTACCTCAAGAAACAAGAAAAATCTCAGATAAACAATCTAACCTTACACCTAAAGGAACTAGAGGAAGAAGAACAAACAAAACCCAAAGTTAGTAGAAGGAAAGAAATCATAAAGATCAAAGCAGAAATAAATGAAATGGAAACAAAGAAAACAATAGTATAGATCAATAAAACTTAAAAAAAGAAAAAGAATCTGGGTGTTGGGACTTCCCTGGTGGTCCAAATTTTCTGACCACAACGCTATGAGATTAGAAATAAATTACAGGGAAAAAAATGTAAAAAACACAAACACATGGAGGCTAAACAATAACGTTACTAAATAACCAAGAGATCACTGAAGAACTCAAAGAGGAAATCAAAAACTACCTAGAGACAAATGACAACAAAAACACGACAATCCAAAACCTATGGGATGCAGCAAAAGCAGTTC
>NW_020173335.1:753668-767110 GCF_003031525.2 Neophocaena asiaeorientalis asiaeorientalis
CAAAAGCTTTACAGACAAGCAAAAGCTAAGAGAATTCAACACCACCAAACCAGCTCTACAACAAATGCTAAATGAACTCCTCTAAGTGGGAAACACAAGAGAAGAAAAGGACCTACAAAAACAAACCCAAAACAATTAAGAAAATGGGAACAGGCACATACATATCGATAATTACCTTAAGTGTGAATGGATTAAATGCTCCAACCAAAAGACATAGACTGCCTGAATGGATACAAAAACAAGACGCATATATATGCTATCTACAAGAGATCCACTTCAGACTTAGGGACAAATACAGACTGAAAGTGAGGGGATGGAAAAAGATATTCCATGCAAATGGAAATCAAAAGAAAGCTGGAGTAGCAATACTCATATCAGATAAAATAGACTTTAAAATAAAGAATGTTATAAGAGACAAGGAAGGACACTACATAATGATCAAGGGATCAGTCCAAGAGGAAGATATAAAAATTATAAGTATATATGCACCCAACACAGGAGCACCTCAATACATAAGACAAATGCTAACAGCTATAAAAGAGGAAATCAACAGTAACACAGTAATAGTGGGGGACTGTAACACCTCACCTACACCAATGGACAGATCATCCAGACAGAAAATTAATAAGGAAACACAAGCTTTAAATGACACAACAGACCAGATATATTTAATTGATATTTATATGACACTCCATCCATAAACAGCAGATTACACTTTCTTCTCAGGTGCACGTGGAACATTCTCCAGGACAGATGACATCTTGGGTCACAAATCAAGCCTCGGCAAATTTAAGAAAATTGAAATCATATATATTTTCTGACCACAACGCTATGAGATTAGAAATAAATTACAGGGAAAAAAATGTAAAAAACACAAACACATGGAGGCTAAACAATAACGTTACTAAATAACCAAGAGATCACTGAAGAACTCAAAGAGGAAATCAAAAACTACCTAGAGACAAATGACAACAAAAACACGACAATCCAAAACCTATGGGATGCAGCAAAAGCAGTTCAAAGGAGGAAGTTTATAGCAATACAATCCTACCTCAAGAAACAAGAAAAATCTCAGATAAACAATCTAACCTTACACCTAAAGGAACTAGAGGAAGAAGAACAAACAAAACCCAAAGTTAGTAGAAGGAAAGAAATCATAAAGATCAAAGCAGAAATAAATGAAATGGAAACAAAGAAAACAATAGTATAGATCAATAAAACTTAAAAAAAGAAAAAGAATCTGGGTGTTGGGACTTCCCTGGTGGTCCAGTGGTTAGGTCTCTGAGCTTCCAATACAGGGGGCACAGGTTCCATCTCTGGTCTGGGAACTAAGATCCCACATGCTGTGCGGTGCAGCTAAAAAGTATTAAAAAAAAAAAAAAAAAAAGAATCTGCGTGTCTATGGTCCACCAAAATGAAGGACTTGACTAAGAGGAAGGCAGAAGATCTGGTGAGCTTATTAAAACCCATAGTGGAAAGAGGTACTGGTAATACCATGATGGCAACTATGCAAGAAGACTAGAGAATAATCAAGATAGACTGGAGTGGAATATGAGAGGGTTCTAGGAATAATGATGGGGGTGACGGGGAGGATCATTAGATCATTTAATGTAACCTACTGCATTTTACACTTCTGATGGAAAATTTGGGGATGAACAAATGAATTCTACATAATATATGAAGCAATGCAAAAGTGAGGTAATTATAACCCTCAAGAAAACAAAAAGTTGTAAAAGAAAACAAACATAATCACAGCATACAGTGATTGAACTAGGATAATAGTTATGATGTCATAATTGACACTGATACAGATGAAATAATGTTTTTTGTTTGGTTTCTTCTTTTTTTGTTTTTAACATGAAATAATTTAAAGTGCTTACTTTATTTTTTTTTTGCTGTACGCGGGCCTCTCACTGCTGTGGCCTCTCCCGTTGCGGAGCACAGGCTCCGGATGTGCAGGCTCAGCAGCCATGGCTCACGGGCCCAGCCGCTTCGCGGCACGTGGGATCTTGCCGGACCAGGGCACGAACCCGTGTCCCCTGCATCGGCAGGTGGACTCCCAACCACTGCGCCACCAGGGAAGCCCATAAAGTGCTTACTTTTGAGAAGCAAAAATTAAGGATGGTAAGAGTGGGGTAAGAGAATATCTAGTTTTCTTTTACAAGCCTTAAAGAAGTCACTGACTTTTGAAATTATGTCCATGTATTACTCCGACAAAATAAAAATTAAATTTAAAATGTGGGTGGCTTACACATATGTAAAGTGAACAGGAGGGGGATGGCTGGAGTAGGAAAAGAAATTTGTAGCAATCAGTAATGTAATAGTAGTAATTATACTGCATGTTAATTGGTACAACCATGGTTCAATTCTAAGCTACAGTAGTTTAAAGAAAACTAGTAAATGATCACCTCACATGTCAAATAAATAAATATCGAAATTAGTTATTAGCATGCTATTCAAGGCGCTTCATGATATGGCCAGCCCCTTGCCGATCTGTCCTGATCATCATCACCTCCTCACAAATCCACTCTCTATATGCTCTACACCCCAATTATGTCTCCCCTCCCTTGCACATGCTATTGCTTCTCCTTAAATATCCTTGTCTCAGATGACTACCTGACAAATTTATGTTAATTATTCTCTTCTCAACTCACAAACTTCCTTCTCTCTAAAGCCTTCATTGAGTTCTCCAGGGCAGAATGAAAGACTGGTTTCCATACACCAGCACTGAATTTTGTATAACCTTCTATCATAGAATTTATTGTGCATCTCCACACAACTCCTACCACAAGCCAAGTAGCTCTCTACAGGAGATAACTAACAAACTTTCAAGGAACAAGTAATCCTTGTCTTATTATAAAGTTGTGCTAGAAAACAGAATAAGTTGGAAAGCTGCCTAAGTTGTTCTATGGCATTAGTATAACTTTGATTCAAAACCGGATAACAACAGCCTAAGAAAATTATATGTCTATTTCCTTTATAAGCATGCATGTTTTAATTCTATACAATTTTAGCAAGTTTAATTTTTAAAAATATCATGATCAAGTTGGTCTGCAAACTGCTGAAGGATCCTGAGGCCCGTTCAGAAGGACGGCAATGTCAAGTCTATTTTCATAAGAATACTGAAACATTATTTACTTTTTTTGCTGGGTGACATTTGCAGCGATGTTACAGCAGCAATAGTGGGTAAAACTTCTGGCACCTCAGCACAAATGGAACCAAAATAGTTCTAATAGTCAACTGTATTTTTTGCCACCACTCACTTGAAGTTAAAAAAAAAAAATCTATATTGGGCTTCCCTGGTGGCGCAGTGGTTGAGAGTTCGCCTGCCGATGCAGGGGACACGGGTTCGTGCCCCGGTCCGGGAGGATCCCACATGCCACGGAGCGGCTGGGCCCGTGAGCCATGGCCGCTGAGCCTGTGCGTCTGGAGCCTGTGCTCCGCAACGGGAGAGGCCACAACAGTGAGAGGTCCATGTATCGCAAAAAAAAACTACACAGAAAACAAATTACCAGTCACAATAACAACCAAAACACTTAAAAAAAATCTGATGGTAAGAAAGTCAGCCAATAAAATCAATAATGGGAAGATGAATTTCCATGGGATAGGAGTCAATTAATAGAAATCTGAAAAAGACTTGCAAATACAGAATGTTTTAGATCATCAGAAGTATAAATGAATAACATAAAAAATAAAAAAATTAATGAATCAAAACTGGCAATAATGGAACAAGAATAGTTGAATATGGGAAAATTTAATTCAATGTTTTATAAATAAAAATTGTTAAGATAATGAATTATAAGATACTGAATGGATGAATGGATAAAGACAAACACACACACACATATACACACACAGGAATATTATTCAGCCATGAAAAAGAATGAAGTCTAAAAACTATAACTCAAAAAGATATATACACCCCTATGTTCACAGCAGCACTATTCATAATTGCCAAAACATGGAAACAACCTAAATGTCCATCAACAGATTAATGGATAAAGAAGATGTGGTACATATATACAATGGAATACTACTCAGCCATAAACAAGAACAAAATAATGCCATTTGCAGCAATGGTTGCAATTAGAGATTATCATACTAAGTGAAGTAAGTCAGAAAAAGGAAGACAAATACCATACGATATCACTTATATGTGGCACAAATGAACCTATCTACAGGACAGAAACAGATTCAAGACATAGTGAACAGACTTGTGGTTGCCAAGGGCGAGTGAGGGAGGGAGAGGGATGGACTGGGAATTTGAGGTTGGTAGATGCAAACTATTACATTTAGAATGGATAAACAACAAGGTCCTAATGTATAGCACAGGGAACTATATTCAAAATCCTGGGATAAACCATAATGGAAAAGAATATTAAAAAAAGCATGTCACTATGTGTGTAACTGAGTCACTTTGCTGTACAGCAGAGACTGGCACAACATTGTAAATCAACTCTACTTCAATTTTTTTTAATTGAAAAAAAATTTTTTTTTAAAAACAATGAAGTCTTGCCATTTGTAAAAACATGGATGGACCTTGAGGGCATTATGCCAAGTGAAACAGTCACACAGAAAAAGATAAATAGCATATAATCTCACTTTTATGTGGAATATAAAGCAAAGAAACAAATATGTCTGAGTTTATGAATATAGAGAACACATCATCGGTGGTTGCCTGAGGCAGGGGGTGTGAAGGGCTGGGCAAAATGGGTTAAGGGGGTTGAAAGGTACAAATTTCCAGTTATAAAATGAGTAAGTCATGGGGATTTAATGGACAGCATGATGACTATAGCTAACAATAACTACTACATATTAGAAAGTAGCTAGGAGAGGGAGTGGATCTTGAAAGTTCTCATCACAAGAAAAAAAATTACAACTGTGTATGGTGACAGATGTTAAGTGGACTTACTAGGGTGATCATTTCGCAATACATACAAATATTGCATCATACACTGTACACCTGAAGCTAATATAATATTATGTCAATTACACCTCAATTAGATGAGGTAAACTCTAGCTTTAACACAATCAAAAAGACAGTACTAACGAACCCACTCAAAGACACAGTGAATGGATGGCTGTGTGAGTTTATTTCCTGGACCCTACTTAGGACCATAGTGCAGTGGCCTAAAGACAGACTTACAGCTAGAGAGAAAAAAAAATGCAATATAATGAACTTCACTGTAAACCACAGACACTACTTAACAGTCTAATCCACTGTCCTGGTCTTTCTTCTACACAAACTTCTTGTAAACATGTAGATTAGGAAGAACATAGCTCTTTCAAAAATAATTAGTAATTCAAAAGGAACTAGCACAAAATCTATACAAAGATACTATTAAAAATTAATATCCAGGATGTATAAGTAAGTCCTACAAAACAACAACAAAAACAATAAACAACACCAGATTTTAAAATGACACAAATAGGCATTTCTCCAAAGAAGATATACAAATGGCCAACAAGCACATGAAAACCTGCTCCATGTCACTAATCATTAAGGAAATGTGAATCAAAACCACAATAAGATACCACTTCATACTCATCAGGATGGCTATTATAAACAACAACTATAAAAACAGAAAAGTACAAGTGCTGGCTAGCATGTGCAGAAATTGGAACACTTATGCATTGCTGGTGGGAATGCACTATGGTGCAGCTGCTGTGGAAAACAGTAGGGTGGTTCCTCAAAAAATTAAACAAAAAATTACCGTATGATCTAGCATCTCCATTTCTGGGCACATGCCCAAAAGAACTGAAAGCGAGGACTCGAACAGATATCTGTACACCATGTTCAGAGTAGCATTATCCACAATAGTCAAAAGGTCGAAGCTACCCAAGTGTCCTCAATAGATGAATGGATAAAGAAAGTTGTGGTATATACACACAATGGAATATTATTCAGCCTAAAAAAGGAAGGAAATTCTGACGCATGCTACAACAGAAATGACCTTAAAGACATTTTGCTAAGTGAAATAAGCCAGTCACAAAAGAACAAACGTTTTATGATTCCACTTATATGAGATGTCTAGAGTAGTCAAATTCATAAAGAAAGTTAAGTAGAATGGTGGTTACCAGGGGCTGGGAGAGGAAGGAATGGGGAATGAGCGTTTAATGGGTACAGCGTTTCAGTTTGCAAAGATGAAAACATTCTGGAAATGGATGGGAGTGACACTGCACAATAATGTGAATGTACTTAACGCCACAGAACTATACACTTAAAAATAGTTAAAATGACAAATTTCATGCTCTTTATATTAAGTCACAGTTAAAAATGAAAATAAAATTTAAAAACCAATTTAAAAGAGAAGAAAAATAGAAGGGAAGGGAAAGAAAAAGCAAAAGGATTCTAAACTATGGGATCTATCCTTTGCAAAGTTGGTTTAAAATCAATTAATATATTATACCATATTAATAGAATAAAGGACAAAAACTATATGATCATCTCAATAGATGCAGAAAACACATTTTTTAACAAAGGTCCAACACACATTCACAATAAATGCTCTCAACAAACTCGGACAAGTTAAGGGAACATCCTCAACCTGATAAAGGGCACCTATGAAAACCTCACAACTAACATATTTAATGGTGAAAGACAAAATGCTTTCTTCCTCTTACTAAGAGAAGGAAAAAGGCAAGTATGTCTGCTTTTGCTTATTCAACAGTGTACTGAAGTTTCCTGCCAGTACAATAAGTAAAAAATAAAATCATCCAGGATGGAAAAGAAGTAAAACTGTTATTATTCACAGATAAAATGATCCTGTATGTGGAAAATCTCAAGGAATTAAAAAAAAAACTACTAAAACCAATAAACAAGTTTGGCAAGATCACAGGATACATGAATACACAAAAGCTAACTGTATTTCTATATACTAGCAACCAACAACCTGAAAATGAAATTAAGAAACACTTCCACTCACAATAGCATTAGAAAGAATAAAATTCTTAGGAATAAATTTAACAAAAGAAGTGTAAGACTTGTACACTGGAAACTACAACATACTGACGAGAGAAATTTTTGCTATTATCAAGCAAAAAGAATATCTAGTGTTGGTGAAGATGTAAAAAAATGGTCCCTCAAACATTGCTGGTAGGAATATAAAATGATACAACTTTCTAAAACTTTACGGTTTCCCTCGTGGCACAGTGGTTAAGAATCTGCCTGCCAATGCAGGGGACATGGGTTCGAGCCCTGGTCCAGGAAGATCCCACATGCCGCAGGGCAACTAAGCCTCTGAGCCACAACTACTGAGCCCATGCACCGCTGCTACTGAAGCCCGCATGCTTAGAGCCCGTGCTCCGCAACAAAAGAAGCCACCACGATGAGAAGCTTGCACACCGCAACGAAGAGAAGCCCCCGCTTGCTGCAACTAGAGAAAGCCCGCGCACGGCAACGAAGACCCAACACAGCCAAAATTAATAAATAAATAAATTTATATACATATATTAAAAAAAAGTTAGGCATAAACTAATCATACAACTCAATTCTATTCCTAGGACTGTACCCAAGAGAAATGAAAACGTATGTCCACACAATGACATGTACACACATGTTCACATCAACATTTCCTCATAGGGCTTCCCTGGTGGCGCAGTGGTTGAGAGTCCGCCTGCCGATGCAGGGGACACGGGTTCGTGCCCCGGTCCGGGAGGATCCCACATGCCGCGCAACAGCTGGGCCCGTGATCCATGGCTGCTGAGCCTGCACGTCCGGAGCCTGTGCTCCGCAACGGGAGAGGCCACAACAGTGAGAGGCCCGCGTACCACAAAAAAACAAAAACAAACAAACAAAAAAAATTCCTCATAATAGTCCCAAACTGGAAACAATCCAGCTGTCCATCAACTGAAGAATGAACTAACAAGATGTGGTCTATCCATACAATGGAACATTATTAAGTAACAAAAGGAATGAACTACTGATGCATGCTTACAACATGGATAAAACTCAAAAACATTACGCTAAATGTAAGAAGCCAGAAACAAGAAAACTACAAGGAGTACGATTCCATTTATATTAAATGTTCAGGAATGGCAAATTTATGTAACCAAAATCAGATCAATGGTTGCCTGAGGCTGGGAGAAAGAGTAGGATTAATTGCAAATGGGCACAAGGAAACATTTTGGATTATGGAAATGTTCTAAATTTAGATTCTGGTGATGGCTGCACAATTTTATAAATTTAGTAAAAACCACTGGACAACTTACAATTGGTGAATTTTACAGTATGTAAATTATATCTCAGTAAACTTATTTTTTTTTAATTATGCAGGCTCCTGAGAGTGCGTCTGATGTATTTAGTGAACCTAAGAATCCTCCCTCCTCCGCTTCCTTCCTGAATAATTCAGTCTAGAAACCATTATATAACGATAATGGCTGAGTAGTTGGGGGTTGGGGGGATGGTGCCTGGCATGGGATGTCAGAGACTGACAAGGGTAAGGAGGTTGTCCGCTTGCAGAGAAAAGTGGTGTCAGTTTGGCATAGGGCATTGGAGATCCAGCAAGCTGAGGAGGGCAGGAAGTCAGTGATTACAGGAAGTCAGTGATTACAAAGCCAGACAGTTTTCATATGGGAAGAAATTATCAAGTAAGTACATAGAGGGTAATGGGAGTCAGGTTTCTCACTATCAAAGAAAGGAGTTACAAATATGGAAATGGAAAAAACTAGAATGAACTAGAATTGGAAGTAAAGATGTCAATGTTGGCTTACAGTTCTCAATATATAGAGATCAAGAAATTTAGAAAGATATATACATGTTACATGTATACATTCTCTGGGAACAGTGAACCCGAATATCAGCAACCATGCCTACCACCCATATCTTGGCTTTTAAAAGGAACCATGCTCCTTGGAGAAATGACTAATTCAAGGGCTAGGGCAGAGAGGGCACAAAATAAGCCAGCATCATCTTGACAGGCCAGAAAGAGGAAGTTCCTAAATAATGATGGAGACATGTCAAAAAAGACAAAGAAGCCAGTATGAAGAGACGCCCCTTGACCAAATATGGTACAATTTGAGCATCAAAATATATAATGACATTAATAGATTATAACCCATTAAATAAAATAAGAGCCCATTGAGTTCATGCTGATATAATAAAATAAGTGAAAAAATGAACAGGGAGAGAAGAAAACTTTTCTTTACAGTGCAGTTTCAACTGATGAATGTAGAAAGGATGCTGGAATTAGAAAAATACTATTTGGCAACCAGCACAGTATAATAACTCAGCCAAGAAATATAAATGGATGCTAAAAACAGTGGGTTAAAATTTGGTGAGAAATGGGGTAGTTACATAATTTCAAGAACCTTCCCACAAAATAGTTATTTTATTTTATTTTAATTAATTATTTGTTTTTGGCTGTGTTGGGTCTTCGTTTCTGTGCGAGGGCTTTCTCTAGTTGTGGCAAGCGGGGGCCACTCTTCTTCGCGGTGCACGGGCCTCTCACTATCGCGGCCTCTCTTGTTGCAGAGCACAGGCTCCAGACGCGCAGGCTCAGTAGTTGTGGCTCACGGGCCCAGTCGCTCCATGGCATGTGGGATCCTCCCAGACCAGGGCTTGAACCTGTGTCCCCTGCATTGGCAAGCAGATTCTCAACCGCTGTGCCACCAGGGAAGCCCCCCCCACAAAATAGTTATTAATTACAAAGGGAAAATGAGTAACTTTACAGCAGAGAAACCTAGCAGACACACCTGAATCAGTGATCAAAGTTAACTTCACAGTAATGAGACAACATGAAAGCCTGTATCACCTAACAGGACTGAAGGAGAAGAAAAAACACCATCCTTTTTCAGGAATAGTAATGTTCCTGCCAAAGATGCTGAAGGGGATCAGAATATGCCTCCCCAAAAAATGCTACTTTGGCAAAAGGATTATTTTAAGCTGAAGATAAGTGAAAACAGATACAGGAAGAATTCTCTGCCCTCCCCTTATCTGCTTAAAATCCAGCAAATTTTCCTTTGAGGAAGGTGTCCCTTGTACCAGGTAGAGAAGAGCTATGATGCATTTGCATAAACAGACCTTACCTTCCATTAGTTCCCCCATATATTTCCTAGTTACTTCCCCACGATTCATCATCCCTTGAAGCTCAAACCTTCTTTCCTTTGTTAAAAGAGTATATAAGCTTCAGAGTCTAACCATTTCTTTGAGTTTAATTTCTTTTCTGTGAAATCCCATGCATGTAAATATTAATAAAAATTGTATGCCTTTTCTCCTGTTGATCCATCTTTTGTCACAGGCCCCCAGGCACCGAATTAAGAGGGTAGAGTAAAAGTTTTTCCTCCCTAGCAATGCCCAAATTAAGGGACATTCTATCAAATAACTGGCCTGTAATTTTCAAAAGTGTCAAGGTCATAAAAGTTGAGAAAAGACCACAGAATTGTTCCAAATTGAAGGAGACAAAAAGAAATAATAAAATTATAACACACGAGCCTGGAAAAAATATAAAAGACATTACTAGGACACTTGGTAAAACATGAATTAAGTCTGTGAATTAGATGATGGTATTTATCAACGCTAATTTCCTGATTTTAATGGCTGTATTGTAATCATGAAAAAATCTCTGTGGTAAGCACACTCTGAAGTATTCTAGGGTGATGGGATAGCATGTCAGGAACTGATTGTCAAATGGGTTAGGGCAAGGGTTGGCAAACTCTTTCTGAAAAGGGCCAGATAATAAATAGTTTAGGCTTTGAGGGCCATATGTGGTCTCTGTCACATAGTCCTTTAAAAAAACAAATCCCTTCAATGGTAAAATCCATTCTCAGCTCATGCATGGGCTACACAAACACGGGTGGCAGAATGCATTTGGCCCATGGTGTTTGCTGACCACTGGTTTGGGGACTGGAGGGTTCTTTGAACTATCCTTGCAATTCTGAAATTATTTTTTAAAAATATATCTGCTAATGTCCAGAGCAATCGCCTGAAAAGTTCTGGGAATGGTTGTAATGGAGATGAATAAGGCCGAAAGTTTTCTGTATCAAAAGCATTCTCTCTTTCTCCACCACATGCTGGGAACTTTCCTACTGCCAACTTGGACCTATACTCCTGCTCAGAGGGACTAGTATACAGCTGAATGGAAAAATGGGTGCATCCACTTCAATTTCCTAGAAAAGGAAAATTACTTCCCTCCACATAAGGTTGGGAAATAAATTATTCATTCTTAAGGAACATTTTAGCATGACTTTTTTTAGTTAGCTACTCTGAGAAACCATTTCTCACCCATCAGATTGGCAAAAATTCAAAAGCTTGATGATACATTCTGTTGACAAGGCACAGAGCAAATAGACATTCTCTTACACTGCTGATGGAAATACAAAATGATATAACCACTATGAAGTGAAACTGGTCAATATCTAATAAAACTACATATGCATTTATTCTTCGACTCAGTATCCCCAATTCTAGGAGTTTATTCTGAAGATACACCATGAAAATTAACTCTTCTACGCCAAGGATCACTGAAAATTATTTGTGTCTCTCTTTCTCTAGTGTACTAGTTCCTCAACAGAAGGACTCTAAGCCTCAACCTATCCTATCTATCAAGACTGGGAAAGGGACTGACCCTAGTCCCTGAGGCAGTCAGGATAAGCAGTGGCCCCTCCTCCTGTAGCATCCACAGGCATGAAAGAGAAGCTGCTACAAGTGGCCCTCCTAAAGAAACTTAACAAATAACATTTATCTTCTGCAGCTGCCTGGCTCCTGGGTTCCTGCTACCTGGATCAGTTTTTACCTCTCAGAGCACCTACATAACAAGAGTCTGTATGACAAGGTGCCTGTCCCAGGATGACTGCTAGGAGCCAAAAGAGGAAGCCGAGGTTTTGCTCAGCTGAGCATTCAGTCAGCAGCTACTAAAATAGCAAGCCCCAAGGGCCTTCACACAGACGAAAATCTCCAGTTGTACTTCTCTGGCTAAACAATCTTCACTACAAAGCAGCAGTTATAAAACACCTACCAAGAAACTGGTGACACTCAGGTGTCAGGTTGAAGGCCCAGGAAAGAGTCTAATTAAGTTGACTCAAGAGTAAGGGTACCCAGGGACTTCCCTGGCAGTCCAGTGGTTAAGACTCTGCATTTCCACTGCAGGGGGCATGGGTTCGATCCCTGGTCGGGTAACAGATCCCACATGCCATGCAGCAAGGCCAAAAAAAAAAAAAGAGTAAGGGTACCCAGGGACTTCCCTGGCAGTCCAGTGGTTAAGACTCGGCATTTCCACTGCAGGGGGCATGGGTTCGATCCCTGGTCGGGTAACAGATCCCACATGCCATGCAGCAAGGCCAAAAAAAAAAAAAGAGTAAGGGTACCTAATAGGATCACAGATGTAGAAAACAATCTTATAGTTACCGGGGGTAAAGAGAAGGGAGGGATAAATTGGGAGACTGGGATTGACATATACACACTGCTATATATAAAATAGATAATAAGGACCTACTGTGTAGCACAGGGAACTCTAGTCAGTGCTCTGTAATGACTTTTATAGGAAAAGAATCTAAAAAAGAGTGGATATATGTACATGTATAATCGATTCACTTTGCTGTAGAGCAGAAACTAACACAACATTGTAAATCAACTATACTCCAATAAAAATTAAAAAAAAAAAAGAGTAAGGGTACCTAACTGTACCCTAGGGTAACACATAACAAGGGGGAAATTCCTTTCGTGTAAGTATTGTAGCTAATAAATGGAAAAGGAATGGGACTATCACCTTTTTTGCAAACTCCTAATAAAATAAAGGATCTAGGTAATAATTATCAATGGCCACTACTATCAAAACAAGGAAGAAACCTGACATTACCTGCCTCCTAATAGCTGTACACTGCATCAACTACTGTATTAAGTATGTTTCCCCAGGCCCCCAAATCAAACCAGAATCAGATCAAGCCCCCAGGTTTACAGGAAATATAGAGGTCATAAGAACATGTTAAATACCTTTCAGGGATGCAATCAGCAAAATACAGAATGTGGGAAAGTATACAAGGAAAAACAACTCAGTTGCTTCAACAAATGAAACACAAGGAAGGAAAAAAAAAAAGAGAATGAGATACCTAGATTGAAAGAAACTTTTAAAAGTAGAATGACCAGGGACTTCCCTAGTGGTGCAGTAGTTGGGAGTCTGCCTGCCAATGCAGGGAACACGGGTTCGATGCCTGGTCTGGGAAAATCCCACATACCACGGAGCAACTGAGCCCATGCGCCACAACTACTGAGCCTGCGCTCTAGAGCCCGCAAGCCACAACTACTAAGCCTGTGTGCCACAACTGTTGAAGCCCAGGCGCCTAGAGCCCGTGCTCTGCAACAAGAGAAGCCACCACAATGAGAAGCCTGTGCACCAAAACAAAGAGCAGTCCTCGCTTGCCCCAACTAGAGAAAGCCCACACGCAGCAACGAAGACCCAGTGCAGCCAAAAAAAAAAAAAAAAAAAAAGTGACCTTGGGCTTCCCTG
>NW_020173335.1:767236-878242 GCF_003031525.2 Neophocaena asiaeorientalis asiaeorientalis
AAAAAAAAAAAAAAAAAAAGTAGAGTGACCAACCATCCCAATTTGTCCATGACAACCCAGGTTTATGCCTCTTGTCCCAGTATAACTGTTAATAGAGTCCTCTTTCATTATTAAAAGTTTCCTAGTTTAGATAATAAATTATATGGTCACCCTACCTAAGAGATACAGTAATCAAATGAACTGTGTTGGCATATTTGGATATTGATTTTTAAAAAACCGTCATAAAACATTTGAATACTGGATATTTGATGATACTGATAAGTTATTATTAATTGTCTTAGGTGTGATAATGGTAATATGCTTATACTTTTACTGAAATATTTACAGATGAAATGACATGGGATTTGCTTTAAAATAATTGAGTGAGGAGGGAATAGGTGGGATGTAGATGAGATAATATTGACCATGGGTTGATAACATAGATACTGGAGATGTAGAACTACTCCCTCTACTTTGGAATATTATGGAGATTTTCCATAATACAACATCTAAAGAAGAGAGTAAGTTTTCTAGAAAACAAAATTTTCCTACTTCCAGAAACAGAAATACCCTAGAAACCTTCAGCTTCCTGCTCTTAATCCAAGAACAAGCCTTTGACATCTTGCCCAATACAACTATATGTTTATTCATAGTCACTGAAGCCAGGATCTATGAATAATTCTCTCCCATATAAAGTTTCCTGAGGTTAAATCACAGCTAGCATTCTTCATTACTTTACCTTTCCATTAAAAAAAGAAAAAGTACTTTCCCTTCCCTAACAGGAGAATCACATCTGAATATACTCTCAAGCTGTTCTTTCCCTATGCCAAAATATGGCCCAAAAAAGAATGTAATTCAGTGTTTCTTGTTTTAGTCTATGTCCTGGTGTGCCCCAACAGGCCAGTTTTAGCTGCAATAATTAGTGAGCCTGCGCAAGAGGGCAGGAGAGCACCCAGCTGCCACTGCCTTATCTTGGCCAATGACAAAGCTTCCATGGGCAGGACATAATGATAAGTGATACCTAGAGCTACTCAAGGGAAAATTAGAATATGAGAAAACTAGTGGAAGCCAAAGGAAAATTAATGGAAGCAACATGAAGTGTGAGGATCAGCAACATGTGAATTTTCTAACAAAAATAGCAATATAACTGCTATAGCAACTATAATTGTTATCCTGAACAATTTTACATGTGTTGACTCATCTAATCCTGTCAGCAACACCTGACGTGCTATCACTATCCCCAGTTTAATAATGTAGAAAACTGAGAAAGAAAGAAGTGAAGTGATTTGCCTACAACAGGGCCAGGATAAGAACAAGTTCTGGAGACGTTCCTCTTTTAGAGTTACTTTGAAAAGCAGTTTAAAAAAAGACAGATAAGACAAGCAGGTGTTGGTAAAATGAAAATAGTGCTTTCTCTTTGGTAGGAAACAATCTTGACACTACCAAAAAAGGGTTTCAAAGGCTGCCTAGTTTTGGAGGAGGCCTAAAGGAACACCTGTCCTTTGCCATAAAAGTCTACAGAAAGCTTCTCACACATGTGACACAGGAGACAGAGGGCTGAATTAGTCCCAGATGCAAACTTCAGTAGTGACCTTCTTGTTGCTGAAGATATTCAACCAAAGAATAGCTTTTCCACTAGAGACTATATGAAAAGAATTCCTACGCAGTAGGCAGCAGGCTACAGCTAGAACCCTTCCAATACAAAGTTCACTCTAATGAGGATTTCTTGCTGCACTTTAGGGCCAACAAAGACGATGGCAATTTAAAACTGAACCAAAACCTAAGCCATTCTATGTTCCAGGAAGTTGCCAAGACCAAACTTCTATCCCCAGGAGGTCTACAGCTCCAATGAATGGCCAAAGGCACAACTGCCTCCTCTCTCTAGGGGCATGAATTACGCCAAGGACCATATCTAGTACTCCTCCAAATAGGGTTATATCAACAATGCAATACCCATGTCTCAGCACCAGTCGGCAGGCTAGAATCATATTCTTAGAAGATGTACAAGTTGACTAAATGTTCAAGGTTAATTAATTCAACCCAAATCACAATCATATTTATTATGCCTCTTAAGGTTGATCATACCCATCCAGGACACTTGAGAGCTAGCATCAAGGCCTGTCTATAACAGACCCATCCCTTCTCATCAAGGAAAAAATGGAAATGTAGTATAAGAGTTAAAGTGGGCATCATTTTAAAACCATGTCTTTTTTTTTGGTACGCGGGCCTCTCACTGTTGTGGCCTCTCCCGTTGCAACCATGTCTTGATTGTCCTTCAAATTACTACGGACAACAATTCGTAAGGTCCTAAGTCATCACTAAGATGCAGTCAATAAAAGGGTTAAGATTCTGAGCAGGGCCAGTTCTAATTACTATTTCTAGCCCTTTCGGGCAATGCAACCAAAAGCCTCAACAGTTGTGTTAGTTTGATAGGGCTGCCACATCAAACTACCACAGATTGGGTGGCTTAAGCAAAAGACATTTATTTCCTACCAGTTCTGGAGACTAGAAGGTGTCAGCAGGGTTGGTTTCTTCTGAGGCCTCACTCCTCGGCTTATAAATGTCTGTCTTCTCCCTCTGTGTCTGTGTCCTACCTAATCCACTCTTCTTATAAGTACACCAGTCATATGACAGCCTACCCTAATGACCATATTTAACCTTAATTACCTGTGTGAAGACCCTATCTCCAAATACAGTCACATTCTAGGTACTGGGGGTTAAAGCTTCAACATACGAATTTTAGGGGGACACAATTCAGCCCATAAAAATAGTTATACTCCATGGAAATAAAAGACATCCCAATATGGCCACTGTATGGTGGCAGTATGTAGATCCTAGTACCCTCTTTCCTGGGTCATCTATTTTTTTTAAATTTTATTTATTTTTATTTATTTATTTTTGGCTGCTTTGGTTCTTCATTGCTGTGCGCAGCTTTCTCTAGTTGCGGTGAGCAGGGGCTACTCTTCGTTGCAGTGCGCGGGCTTCCCATTGCAGTGGCTTCTATTGTTGCAGAGCATGGGCTCTAGGCACACAGGCTTCAGTAGTTGTGGCATGGGGGCTCTAGAGCACAGGCTCAGTAGTTATGGCACACGGGCTTAGCTGCTCCACGGCATGTGGGATCTTCCCGGGCCAGAGCTCGAACCCGTGTCCCCTGCATTGACAGGCAGATTCTTAACCACTGTGCCACCAGGGAAGCCCCATCCATTTTTAAATAGAGGTCAAATTCACTGCCAGTAGCTCTAGAATTTTCTTCACTTATTCACATTGTTTACTGCAATCATTTTTCTCTTCTTTTGACCTGTATTTGTTCAATTGCTAAATAACAGCATGTTCATTAGGCACATGTATGTGGTAAGGATTTTGTAGAATTTAGGTTCATCACTGTGTTCATTAAAAACTGATTCTGTCCTAGATTCTGAATGTGAATTCAAAGAACAAAACTAAATTAGTGGATGATAGCAATGAGCATGGATAAAAGAAAAAATGGAATGACATAAGCCTAAAAGAGGAACAGAGGTTTTTCAAAGAAGGTAATAAAGGTAATGGCCAACCTCTTAAAGTCAGATCACCCCAGGGCTCAATCCATTGACATTTCCTCCTTCTCTACTCACTGGATGATCTCACAAACCTAATGATTCATTTCACTTATATGCTGACATTTCCTAATTACAGCTCTTTAGCCCAGACCTCACATATCTCTAACTGAATGTCTAATTAGCTATCTCTTGCAGTTTCCCAGTCTCAGTTCATGGCAACCCCAATTTTCTAGCTGTTCAGCCCCAAATCTTCAATTATCCTTAACTCATCTTCTCAAATTCTGCATCTAATCCATCAAGAAATCCTATCAATTCTACCTCCAAAATACATCTGCAAATCTGACCACTTCTTACCACCTGCACCATCGTGGGTTCAAACCACTGTCACTCACCTAGAATGTAACAGTAGCCTTCTAACTATAACCATAGTGATTCTTTTCATCTAAGTCAGATCATGACATTCTTCTGCTTTAAACCCGTCAATAGCTTCTCATCTCACTGAGCATAAAAATAAGAATCCTTATAATGGCTTTAAAGCTCTACTATATCTGGCTCCCCACTACATCTCAGACCCTCTCACCACCTCTCATTCCACAGGAGCTTCACTGGACTCTGTGGACAAAGAACACACAAAGCAAGCTCTTAGGTCAGGTCTTAGGCACTTACTGTTGCCTCTGTCTGAAACACACTTCTTTCAGATATCATTATTCTGGCTCTGTGACTTCTTTCAGGTCTTTACTCAAATGTCAACTTATCACTGAGGATCTCCCTGGCCATCTTATATGAAATGTCAACCCCTGGGCCCCACATTTCTTATTGCCCTTAGCCTACTCTATTTTCTCAGTATCATTTATGTCCATCTGTTAAATATTTACTCACTAATTTGTTTGCCTCCCTCCACTAAAATCTAAGCTCCCTGAGGACAGGGACTTTACCTCTTTGTGATCATGGTTTGTTCCTTCAGTGCCCAGCACATAGTATGTACTCAAATAACATTGAACATAAGGAAGACAGGAAGAAATGTGGAGGGGGTTATTTTCAGCAACCTGAACAAATCCCCTAACCTGTTTTGGAATCAAATTTTCCTTTTGTGTAAAATGTGGCTTTGGACTATTTAACCCTCAGAGAGCTCTAGCATCCTGTCATGCTATGCTTCTCCTATGGGGTGGTTACAGGACTGTCCATCAGTTAAGATGGACATGCAATTATTCAACTACTGATATGCCACACTACTTTCTCCCTAATTTTGAATGCAACAGAGATCTGTGAAATTCCTTTCACAGAGGGCCATAACTTTCATTCCATTTCTCCCCATTATTAATGAGAAAGGTCTAGGTTTTACCTATCAGGCCAGAAGCAATCACCAAGGCCCACGTTTATCACAGCAGGTTTCTTACCTCCACTGCAGTGAGCGGCTGGAACTGGGACTGCCAGGACTGCTGTGGGCTTGTGTGTTCAGGAAAAAGGCAAGAGGAGAAGTAGCCAGAGCACAATCAGCACTAAATGGGACTTGAGTGAGGGATAGGGTTGGAGCCGATGTGGGTGAAAGTATGAGCCGGTTTACTTCAGAGCCTCGACAAAGAGCAGAGATTCTGACAAGGTACCACAGTAGAAGACAGAGTCAGTGATAATTTCTCAGCCAAAAAGAAACATTCAAGGTGGGTTAGTTTAGTCAAGAGGATCAAGAAAAGTAAGTGGTCAAAAACCATTCTCAAATATCATACCCAGTATCAATGCTGGCACAGAATGACCACTGAGTCTAAAACTTAATCCACAGAATTAAAACCAAAAATTTAAGCTTTGGATAGTCAAAGTATTTAGATTGGCTTCTGGGAAAATACTGTAAAATTACTATAACTCATCAATTAGCAAGCAGTAGATAATATTTTGTGTTCAATAACTAAAATTTCCTAGAAAAATTTGTATGTCAATAAAAGTAAAACATTCTTGATAGTTTTTAAGTTGTTAGATTACATTTACAATAATACCAAGTTACTTAGCTAACTTTTGCCTAAGGAGTACACCAAATAACGTTACTTTACTCTGTATAATAAATTTTGCTTCTATTTAAATTTTCATTTTGCAGGTTACTTCTTCCCCCTAAAAACAATCTAACCATCTTGATGTGTTAAGTCCTAAAGAAGACTATTAAGTGAGATCATTAGACTGAAAACAGACAGATGGTAAATATGAATTTCTATTTTGTTGACCATTTATAGACTTGTCACAGATGATGAAAAATAACTGACAGATGCACAGCATTTAATTTGCTATAGTAGTGGCATAAGTCTGCCTACTTGAGTAGCTATGCTGTCTCCACGTAACCACTACCCTTCAGGGGAAGAAAATCTGAAGTGCTCTCCCTCTGCCCTGTGAGTTACAGCAAAGGCAGTTCAAGACAGATCGCTGAGGTGGCATGGATTCTAGGGCACTTCTTTCCCTGGTTCCCTAATTTGCTGATCAATTCACTCAGTACTTCTTCATTAAATAAGCCTGAGCAGCTCTTGGGAAAGCTACCCTGAAGTGGAAGTCTTCTTCCATTCCCCAGCTTCAAAATCCTTACCTAAGTATTATTTCTGTATTGGTCAAAATAGAAATAAAATTCAGGTCATACCCTAAAAGACTCAGGCTTGGATCTGCAAGGGTAGAGATCTGAGGTCCTGAGCTGACAGGCCAAGGGCAGAAATACAATACCCTCTCTAGTCAAAGGCAGAGATACCTTCATTTCCATTTGTTTCTCACATTCATGGGGCTTTGACACTAACTTAAAATACACATTTGCTTGCAAGACAGGAAAAAAGGATCTTCACTGTTAACCCAGCTTCCCAAGTACCTAAGAATCACTAAAAGACATCTAACTCAGTTTTCAGAATTAGAAAACCCCATATGCCTCTGCCAGGGATCACTGTTTTGACCTTCAATCTATTAAGCCAGCTCAGCCCTCTTCCTGCCAGGCATCTCCAAACCAGAGTCTCTTCCAAGCAAATGAAGGCGTGTTAGTTGGCATTAGTTCTTTTCCTGACACCTGCCAGTTTCCACTCAGAGACCCCAGCCTCCTTACTGAATCCGCAGGCATGGTGCTCCCAGTCTCTCTCTCCTCCGTTTCATGATTTTCCTGGCTACTCAAGCTTTTGCCCTCTCACACTTGGAATCTTGGCAGGAAGTTCTCTCACACAAGGGGTATGCAGTCATAAACCAAAAGAAACTTACAAAGGCTTCCCAAATATAAGAGAAAAATTAAAGCACTTTTCTTCAAAAACATGATTTTCAGAACCCCCCCTTAAAAAGACCTAAGAGCACAAAAGGCAGCAGTGAGGCAGAGTGAGGAGTCCCAGATCCCAAATGAATCAGCTGTCCTCTGATCTGCCTGACATCATTCACACTCAGCCTGCAACAAATCAGAGCCCCAGGGAGCACCTTGTTCCTCCTCAGTGACAAGCATCAAATCCCTTCCCCCACAAATCAGCTGCAACCTCCAACCCTGAGACCTGGCAACAATAAAGACTCTGGCAGAAACTGCACATACCAACTTGAAAACTCACACTGTGACAGAAATACTATTAACTCAGGAGGCGTGGGCCAGACTATAACAGCTGTTGCAGCGGGCAGGGGAATGGAACAAAGCATATTAAGGATCCCAAATCAGTAAATAATGAGCTAAGAATATGTGGGCATTTCTGCAACATTATTCATTCTTAAACCCAGGCCTGATGGAGGATGACAGAGTTGTAATGTTGGGGCTCAAGGCATAGTTATTATTCAAATTCAGAATCTGACCAATTTAAGTAAACTCTGTACTCCTTCTTTAGACTAAGTCCAGCATCATTTTAAATTCAATTTCTATTACTCCCCAATTACTTAAATAACCTTGTGGTAAAAAGAAAAAAGCCATAGGAAAGTTAAGAAAAATAAGCCTAGAAACTATTTAGTTTAATTTCATCAGAAACTATTAATGAAATAATTTATATGGCAGATGTTATACAAGGTAAGGTGAGGTAAGCTGCAAAAGAACTGTAAAAAGGGTAAACCACTGAACCTTTGCAGGCTTTGATTTGCCCATATGTAGAATGAAAATTACTAAGGTACCTAAGAGGTATGTTGTGGTAAAGATTAATATATGTAAAACAGAAAACTGCCTAGCACAGAGGAAGTGCTACAAAACTGTTAGCTATTATTGTAGGTCTTACCCTCTCAGGAGGGCAAGCTCTCAATCTAAAGGAGAAGATAAGTGCAAACGCATAGGAAACCATCTGACAAAAAGCAGCCTGGCCAATTGATCAAGTAAACTACTGAGCTAAATACTGACAGCTAAGGGAGCTGAGAATAAGCAAAAAGTCTTGGTCCCCTGCTTCGGAGCACCTGCCAACTCTGATGGGCTCCTCTCATTCACCTGGATGACAAACAAAGTATGTCAAACTGTTTTTCTAGGGTAACATTCAAAGGATTAATTCATACTCCAACCAGTGCTTTTTTAACTGCAGGTCACAACTCTCTAGTGAGTCATGAGATCAATTTAGGAAGTCAGGACCAATATTTTCTTAAAAGGGAAACAGAATGAAATAGAATAGAAAGGAAAATATTGAAGTGCTTCACACAGATTAAGGATAAGAATTATTTAGTGAAATTTGTGTGGTTGTGACAACTGTTATTGAAATATGTATAATATACAAGTGTAAACATGTGTCATGGTTTACAGTGTAAAAATCTATTTACTTTTGAGGGTCATAGTCTAAAAAGTTTGAAAGCCACTGCTCTAATGACCCAAGCAAACCTACCCCACCTGGCAGCTACAGACACTCACTTTCCCTCTCCATGTACCAGCCCAATCATTTGGCTCTCACAGCTCCTTTCCAGAATCCCCTGTTCTCTATAACGAAAATGGAAACACTCTCTCAGAAATCTAGCACCTCTGAACAAGTACTGGGTCCCACTTTGGGAAAGTCTCGTGATGATATGAGAGTCAGTCACAGAAGCCCACACTCCCACATCTAACAGACTAGCTGCGATCTATCTCCATCCCAAGCCGAGGCCATGCAGTTAAGGCCACGGTCCTGAGTTTCCACTCAATATTCTCCACTCGCCAATACCCAACCCCAGGCTACTTAATAATAACAGTAGTAGTAATAATAATAACAACAATAATGGAATAACAGCACATATATCATAGGGCTGTGATGAGGACTATTTGGTTATTATGCGTGGAGTGCTTAGAATAGAATCTAGTAAACAGTAATTACTTACAAATGTTGGTTGCTTTATGTCGTTATTATTAACATCTTCATCCAAGAAATGCAAGTTAAAACCACAATGAATAACACTATCCACCCACTTAGATTGGCCTTAAAATTTAAAGTTTTACTATAACAATTGTTAGTATAGATGTGGGCCAACTAGAGCTCTCACTATCACTGGTAGGAGTATAAAATGGTACAACCATCCCAGAAAATTATGTGGTGGTTTTTATAAACCTAAACATACAGTTATCATTTATCATTTGACAAGGATGGAGGAAGGGCAAAAAAAAAAAAAGAAATCTAAGTTTGGCTATTTGGCTCTTTCACTTTTTAAAAGATTAAAAATATTTTAGCCAAAAGAAATTCCACATAGCAGATACAATGAAAGTAACATTGCAATAAAATATAAGGAGATTAAAGCAAAAAAGTGGAAAAAGTAAGTTTGCATGATGTATTCATTTTCTGTTGCATAACCAATTACCACAAACATAGCCACTTAAGACAACACACATTTATTATTACACAGTTTCTGTCAGTCAAGAATTCAAGCACAGCTTATCTAGGTCCTCTGCTTAGGGTCTCACAAGGCTGCAATCATGTGTCACCCAGGTTGCATTCTTATATGGCAGATTGGCTAGGGAAAAATCCATTTCTAAGCTCAATCAGGCAGTTAGCCAAATTAATTTCCTTGTGGCTATGGGACTGAGGGCCCTAGCTTCTTGCTGGATATCAAGTGAAAGCCAACCTCAGCTCCTGCAGGCTACCATAGTTCCTTGTCACAAGGGCTTTCCCAGCATAGCCGCCTACTTCACCAAGCCAGTACAGACTGTTTCTATGGTAAGTCTACTAACTAGACAAAGTCTTATATACCATAATATAGCCACATGAATGACATCTTGTCACTTTTACTACGTTTCATTGGTTAGAAGCAAGTCACAGGTACTGCCACACTCAAAGGGAGTAGGATTACACAAAAAAATGAACTCCAGGAGAAAGAGACTATGGGGGCTACTTTAGAGTACGTTCATCATGCATGACTACGAAGAAGATTCACCAAAAAATAACCCCAAACTGATTTCTATAGACTACTTTATTAGCACCATCACAGATCAAGGTTTAGTCTGCTATTTTTGGTTTTCTTTATAATATCCCAGCACTGAAAACATTAAAGGAGATCTTTTTTAAAAAAAATATTTATTTATTTATTTGGTTGCTCCGGGACTTAGTTGCAGCATGCAGGATCTCTAGTTGAGGCATGCGGGATCTAGTTCCCTGACCAGGGATCGAACCCGGCATTGGGAGTGTGGAGTCTTAACCACTGGACCACCAGGGAAGTCCCAAAGGAGATCTTAAGACATGTCATACGGCTGCCTAGCTACTGCTTTAAGAGATGGTGAAACTGCAACATAAGTGACAGCAATTTATAAGGTGATATTAAAATATGGTTTAATATCTTCTGTGACAACAATAATTTACCATGAGACTCCATTACAAAGTTTGATGTATGAAGTTCGTGGTTCATTTCTAAATCCATGTATTGCTTTTAAGAAATCTTTGCAATTCCAATTTCTACTGCTACAGCAGAACAAATAACCTCTAATTTAAAAAAAAAAAATCTAAGAAACAAAATGACTCAAGAAAGTCTATTAAGCTGGTATTGTCAAAATAACACAATTTAAAAATTTTAATATATTTAACCTAGTATATTCAAAATATCATTCCAATATGTAAATAATATAATTCTTAACAACACAGTTTACACTATCTTTTCCCAGTCTTTGTGATATAATTGACATAAAAACAAAACAATTTATAAGAAAATCTTAATTACAATATAGTGGCTTTGCTAATAAAGTCAAGGAAAAGTCTGGACATTTTTATAACATGAATTGTTTGCCTTTACTGCTCAAACAGATGAACACCTAGATGGGTGCAGTATTAATTCAATTATCATCTTTAATATTTTGCCAACTTTCAATCATATAAAATTGATAATTGGTTGTAATATCTGTTTCCCTCATTAATGATGAGGCTGTCTTTCTCTAACCTTTAAATGTTTTCATTTTATATCTGGATAAGAGCCATGATTTTATCTTTTTTGGAAAATTACCTGTTAAACAGTGTTGGAAGTCTTCCACCAAAATGTCCAATGGATTCACCTCACAGAGCCACGTGAAAGAAGTGCACCTCATGTGGACTGCCCAGGCATTTCTTTTCTTGAATTTGAGAGGTAAATCTGAAGTGGCAATCTGAAGTTGGCCTAGTCTCTCCTTTTCTAATTTTAATTTTCCTCTATATAATTCAGTTTTGTTTTAGGCTTGTTTATGGCTGATAAGTTACTCCCATGGTGGTAGTAGCAATGACTGGGATACTGTTTTTATGGTCTGACCACTCCTGGCTATACACCCAAGAGAAATGAAAACATATGTCCATAAAAAGACTTGTATATGGGGCTTCCTTGGGGGGGGTAGTGGTTGAGAGTATGCCTGCCGATGCAGGGGACACGGGTTCGTGCCCCAGTCTGGGAAGATCCCACATGCCGCGGAGCAGCTGGGTCCGTGAGCCATGGCCGCTGAGCCTGCGCGTCCGGAGCCTGTGCTCCGCAATGGGAGAGGCCACAACAGTGAGAGGCCCGCGTACCACAAAAAAAAAAAAAAAAAGACTTGTATATGAATATCATAGCACTTTTATTCACGATATCCAAAAACTGTAAATGAAAACAAGCAGGACCCTGTAGGGCCCTCTGGGTGACAGACCTCTCCATGTCCCCTGTTTCTTGTTTGTAGAAAAATGCTTTTGTCTCCTAGGCCTTCCCTGAGTTCCAAAGAGCAGACTTACGCAGTTACTAATTAGGGAAGTAAGGGAATGCAGAAACAAAGGAAAAGCAGTCAAGTAAGAAAAGTAATAATAGCTTAAACAAGAGTTCAGCGATAAAACAGAGTCCTAGCTCCTTCTTAAGGGATATACATAACAATCCAATGCATATCTTTGAGTTGTTCTGCAGGAACTAAGACCTCCCCACCCAAGTGGAGGATGGTGACTACATGCTGAGCACAAGCAGGTAGACCCCAGACTGCTCAGAACCAGAAGGTTGAAGATTAAGATTAACAAGACATCACCCTGTTACCTCACCACCAACAGTCAATCAGAAGACAGTCCATGAGCTGACCATGCACCCTGCAATCCCACCCTTAATGTTGCCTTAAAAGTCCTTTCCTGAAAGCCATCATGGAGTTTGTGTTTTTAGAACATGAGCTGCCCATTCTCCTTGCTTGGTGCCCTGCAATAAATGCTGTACTTTCCTTCACCACAACCCAGTCAGTGTCAGTAGACTGGCTTTGCTGTGTGGCGGGCAAGCATACCCAAGTTCAATTCAGTAACAGAAATAACCCAAATATCCATCAAACAAAGAGTGGTCTATTCACACAAGGTATACTAAGTATTAAAATGAACAGGAACACCGAAGCCAAATATAAAAGAGTAGATACTGTATGATTTTCACTTATATGAAATTCTGCCACAAGCAAAACTCATCTAGAGTGCCAAAAAGCAAATCAGTGATTGCCTGGGACCAAGAGGTGAAAGAAGAATTGACTGCAAAACTACACAGGCAATATTTGGGGTAATAAAACTGTTCTATATCCTGGTTGTGGTGGTAATTGCATGGTGTATATGAAACAGGAGGAAAATGGGCAGGGCACAACCTCTAAAAGCATGACATAGCCCTTAAGGACATGACAAAAACTGGTTAGAACCGATTAGGTCCAAGATGGCAGAAGATTCGACTTCTTGTAGATCTTGAGCTTCATTATACGCTCATAATACATTATGGGCATCATAATACCTTAGCACATGCTAAATGACACATCCGCCAGAGCCATGACAGCTTCAAGGCAGACCATAAAAGGCCAAGAAGTGGGCGGTGGCCCAATTCCTATAAATCTCTGCCCCTTTTCCAAAATGGTTGGAATAATCCTTCCACTTGTTAGCCTATGAAATTACTCAGTCCACAAAAACTAACCACCCCATGTATCAGGGCCTCTGAGATGGCCCACACTCTGTCTGTGGAGTGTGTTTCTCCCATGGCTGCTCTCACTTTCCAAGACAGCCCCATGCCCTGGGGCTACTCTTACCTTTTGAGACAGATGGCATTCTGTCTATGGAATGTGTTATCTCTCTAAATAAATCCATTTCTTACCTATCACTTTGTCTCTCATTGAATTCTTTCTGCAACAAGACATACAGAACCTCAGTTCCATTAAGTCCTGAGGCCAGGTATGTGATCTCAATTAAAAGACAGTGGGTTCAAGTCCCAACCTGGGTTCTGGTCAGGTTCGAGTCCTGCCCCATGGGTTCAAGTCCCGGTCTGGGTTCTGGCTAGGTTCGAGTCCCAATCTGAGTTGTGCAGTTTCATATATATTTCTCAAAATTCATCAAGCAAAACTTTTTGGTGACCCCCAAAGAGCCTATTTCTATGGGTAATAACTATCAATAATAACTGTGCTACAAATGGAAACTGAAAGGTTTTGTGTGTGTGTGTGTTTGGCTTAAACAACAGACATTTATTTCTCACAGTCTGGAGGCTGGGAAGTCCAAGATCAAGGTGCTAGCAGATTTGGTTCCTTGTAGGGCCCACTTCCTGGGTTGTAGCCAGCAGTCACCTTCTCACTGTGTCCTCACGGCAGAGAGAGGGGAAGAGAGAGGAGGGGGGAGGCAGAGGAAGGGGAGAGCCACAGGTACTTTCTGGTCTCTCTCCCTCTTCTTAAAAGGACACTAATCCCATCATGGGTACCCTACCCTCAGGACTTCATCTAAATCTAATTACCTCTCAGACATTTAAAAATGTTTATATATTGATTCATTTGAAGAGAGCAATGATAAACACATTACATGTTAATATCATCTCAGTATTACTATAAAATTAAATCTGATCTGACAACACCCTAAGAACTGTCCTCAAGTAAAGTGTAAATATGTTCCAGAATATGAAGCAGAATAATAAAGAACAAAACTAGGGAAGTGATTTTTGTTTGCCATGGTTTATAATACCATGCCATGAGTCTGAAAAGCTATGAACTGGTTAAAATCTTAGCCAAGTCTGCTCAACTTTGATGGGCCAGTTTCCCTGGTTTATTGTTTATTGCCTTCACCTATCTTATTAAAGTGTATTCTTTTTTTCTATGTAAAATGCCCAGATAGCAAATATTTTGTGTCTTAATAGAATAACTTTCTTTGCTTTATTCTGACTTATTATGTCCTTAATTATTTAAGAAAACACGCAAAATAAGGTTCCTCATGAAAAAGCTGAGGTTATTCAAAATTGTGTTACCTTCTATGTTTATTTTTAAATATTTTATTGTCACCTTGGTTAAGTAACCAGCTTTGTTTTTCAAACACCAAACTCTTATCTTTGTGTTTTCATTGACAACTCTTTGCAGTTTAGCCTTCCCCAAATCACTTCCTAAATATAAGAAACAGTAAAATAAAACTTTCAGTATATTCTTACCACCTAAAAATATCTTTGAGATATCCCAGAACATTCCTGCAAAAATCACAAAGAAGTGTTCTTTCACATTTTTAGAGAGATGCCAGAGATAATTTGGTTTGATATTTTACTATTGATGAGTTTCATGGGAAAAGCTGTCAAATCAGAAAAGATGCTCAGCCCTCCCTAGTTGAAATATGTACAGCTAAAATGCTATGAATATAAATATTCTAGAAACTGTATAATTATGGGAAGTTCCTAGAGATTTGTCAATGCCCTTGCTATCCCACAATGTGTTTCTGTTTTATGAGTCCTCAGGGTGTTTTGCCAGATTTTAGGAAATAACAGTTTAGTGTTTTCAGTCTTAATTTCAGTTATCATTTACAATGCTTACTTGGTAGAAGCCTTACTTTTAAAATCTAAATCTAGCGTCTTCTAGGTCAATGGAATTTTATAAAAATATATTGATAAATGTCCAGCATTTACTGCAGACTTACTAAATCTTTTTACTTGATACCCTTAGTTTGGTCTTGGTATGTTCTCTGCCATAAGATTATTATGTTATATATCAAGAATTTTTCCTATGTAAAAGTTATGTTCATCCATATTCTTTTGAATTGGTTTTATTATTTTTGTTCTGCATGCTACAGAAACAACTTAATTCCCTGTTAGTTGCATTATTCTTGTTATAAACTCTCATCAGACCTTTCACATTTAAAAATTGTCCATAATAAACTGACCACAGCTCTTTTAAGTCTCTGTCATTTATGAAGAGATTTTGTTTTACACTGATGCTAGCATGAAGGCTCCATAATCAACTAGAAGCCAAAGTCTGTGTTTTCAACAAAGAATTGTCTGAGTCCCACAGAAAAGGACTGTAGCAGGTATTTCAAACTATTTGACACTTCAAAGAATAGACTCTTGGGTACAGGCTTCTGATGCTATCACTTGGACAACTGGAAAACTTTCAGACCATTCCAGTGGACTGAGTCAGAATTTCCAGAGCTCTTTTTAGTCAAGAAGCAGACTACCAACCTAAGATCCAGTGAAATGAAAATTAATTACACTAAGACTGAATGAACTAATGAGGGATGACTGTAGTTTGTTTGGAATACTGTCTTAAAGTCTATTTTCTGGATATATAAGGAAGCCTACTCTTTCTTCTTAAGCTATCTAAATCCTTAATAATTTGCTTTTGTAAAAGGAAACATTTCTAAATCATATCTGATTCTCACTGACTATCCCCAATGGGACTTGAGAAAGTCTTACTAAATTTCCTTATTGAATCCCCTTAAAATAAAATTGTAAAAAATGGTTCCGCAACCAAAAGTTTGTCAAGATGTCATATTTGAGAATGCTACTTATTTAATCAGGTATAACAAACCACTTTAAAAGAACTAAGATTGACTTTTTGGAGCCAATAAATACAAAACCCTCCCAGGAAAACTGGCCTGGTACCTGGCTTTATAGGGTCCAGCAGATCACCTCCTGGCAGACCCAAGACCCTTAGGACATTTTTAAGGACCCTGAAAACAGAAGAATCCACCCAAATTTATAGGTACTACAGACGAAATCTGATAAAGAGCTTCTTTTTTAAAATTAATTAATTAATTAATTTTATTTTTGGCTGTGTTGGGTCTTCATTGCTGCGTGTGGGCTTTCTCTAGTTGCGGCGAGTGGGAGCTACTCTTCGTTGCAGTGTGCAGGCTTCTCACTGCGGTGGCTTCTCTTGTTGCAGAGCACGGGCTCTAGGCGCACAGCCTTCAGTAGTTGTGGCGCACGGGCTTAGTTGCTCCGCGGCATGAGGGGTCTTCCCAGACCAGGGCTCGCACACGTGTCCCCTGCATTGGCAGGCGGATTCTTAACCACTGCGCCAGCAGGGAAGTCGCTGATAAAGTTTCTTAAGCTTGGCTCTCTAGCCTTGAAATAGAAGTAACAGTGGCTTTTAAAAGTTCAATCTGAGACTCTTTATAAAATTCCCAGCAAAGCAAACTTAAGAAGGCCAAACAGTAAATTAACCTTATTGCTATCCCTATGTAAAAAACTAGGCCAAATTTAATGAGACCAACCTTGTTTTATGATCAAGAGTAATATTTGAGATTGCTTTAATCAAAAGGGCGGGAGAGGGACTTCCCTGGTGGCACGGTGGTTAAGAATCCGCCCGCCTACCAACGCAGGGAACACCGGTTCGATCCCTGGTCCGGGAAGATCCCACATGCCGCAGAGCAACTAAGCCCACGTGCCACAACAACTGAGCCTGCGTTCTAGAGCCCGCGAGTCACAACTACTGAGCTTGTGTGCCACAACTACTGAAGCCCGTGCGCCTACAGTCCGTGCTCCTCAACAAGAGAAGCCACTGCAATGAGAAGCCTGTGCACTGCAACGATGAGTAGCCCCCAGCCCTGCTCGCTGCAACTACAGAAAGCCTGTGCACAGCAATGAAGACCCAATGCAGCCAAAAATAAATAAATAAAATAAATAAATTTATTTTTAAAAAAGGGTGGGAGAGACTGTAAGAAAACTTGGCATAAGTAAAGAAAAAAATAATAATCTTCAGATTGAAAACTATGTATTGTTTAGAGACTAAATTATTTGATTGTAGTTTTTTATTGCCTTTGTGCTATTTTACAGCTCTCTAAGTTACAGATAACTGATAGCAATACAAAACAGCTCTTGTCTATAGATATGCAAATAAATTCTGTATAGTGGAGGTTCAACTGACTACCCTTCACCCCAAAGAAAAATCCAGGTTTGTAACAATTTATAAATTTATGTCAACATTTCTTTACTACATATAAATTTGCACTTTTTTCACTTTTTTCACTTTGAATTGGCTGCAACGTCTGCCTGGTACTCACTGTTATTAATAGTTAATAATATTAAATTAAATATTAATAAAATATTTAGCACTTTAAAAATCAATAGTTTCACCCATACTTTTTGTAATTTGTTATTTTGAAACTATATTTCTCAAGATAGGAGGGTAGAACATATTTTATTTTACAGTTTGTTAGCTTTACTTAAAATTCTTAAACATTTATATGTCCATTTATATTCTTGTCCCAGATCACACAAATGTTAGGAATGGGCCTAAGTGGCTGCCTACTATGTGTTAAACTCCATTCTAGGCCCTAGGCCCATGTACCACACAACATGGTCTTGACCTCATGGAGTTTACCATCTGCTATGGATTGAATTGTGTCCCCCACCCAAAATTCATATGTTGAAGCTCTAACCCCCAATGACTGTATTTGGAGATAGGATCTTCAGGAAGTAATTAAGGTTAAATGAGGTCATAAGAGTGGGGCCCTAATCCAATAGGCCTGGTGACCTTATAAGAGGAGGAAGATCTCGATCCTCAATCTTTCTCTTTCTCTCCACCCCCCCTTACACACACACACACACACACACACACACACACACACACACAGAGGAAAGGCCATGTGAGCACACAGGGAGAAGGTGGCTATCTGCAAGCCACAAAGACAGCCCTCCTTAGAAACCAACCGGCACCTTGATCTTGGACATCTAGCCTCCAGAACTATGAGAAAATAAATTTCTGTTGTTTAAGCCCCTAGCCTGTGGTATTTTGTTGTTCTTTGTTTTTGTTTTTTTTTAATTTTAATAATTTTTGGCTGCGTTGGGTCTTCGCTGCTGTGCGCGGGCTTTCTCTAGTTGTGGTGAGTGGGGGCTACTCTTCGTTGCGGTGCTCGGGCTTCTCATTGCAGTGGCTTCTCTTGTTGCAGAGCACGGGCTCTAGGCACGCGGGTTTCAGTAGTTGCAGCACACGGGCTCAGTAGTTGTGGCACGTGGGCCCTAGAGTGCAGGCTCAGTAGTTGTGGTGCACAGGCTTAGTTGTTTCGCGGCATGTGGGATGTTCCTGGACCAGGGCTCAAACTTGTGTCCCCTGCATTGGCAGGCAGATTCTTAACCACTGCGCCACCAGGGAAGTCCTGGTATTTTGTTATGACAGCCCAAGCAGACTAATAGACGATCCAATGGGAGAAGACAGACAAGTAATTCCTTATTTACAATTGCTGTGAGAACTATAAAGGGAAAGTACAGGGTTTAATCAAAGTACATTCTGGGAAACTCAACTTAGCCTAGGGACAGCAAGGTATGGATGAGATCAGAAAAGCCTTTCATAAGGAAGTGAGATGTAAGCTGAGACTTAAAGAATAAGTAGGAGCTAGCCAGGCATAGATGAAGAAAACATTCCAGGAACAGAGAACACACTGTGCAAAATATAGAGACAAAGGCAGGAATCAGATTGTACAGACAGTTTTATGGACCATGTCAAGACTTTCATATGTGATCCTAAGAGTAATAAAAAATGCACTAAATGAGTTTAAATAAACATCTAATAATCAAATCGTACTTTAAAAAACTTTTTCTGGCTATTCTATAATGGATGGGTGGACTGGGGGGTAAGCAATGCTACACAAAGAAAAACTGGTTAGGAAGTTACAGCAGTAGCAGAGCCAAGAGACTACAATGGCTTGGACAATATGGACATACCAGTGGTAGTAGAAAGAAGGAGAGGAACTTAAGAGATATTTAGAGGTATAAAAGAAAGGAGTTGGTGTGAGGCAGAGACAGGTGACAAGAATAACTGAGTTTTCTATCTTGAGGAAGTGGTACCATTTAGTAAGCTAGAGAATAAGAGAGGAGTAGATTTCTGAGAAAGATAATACCTTCGGTTTTTTGTTTTTATAAATTTATTTATTTATTTTTGGCTGCGTTGGGTCTTTGTTGCTGTGCACGGGCTTTCTCTAGTTGCGGCGAGGAGGGGCTACTCTTCCTTGCGGTGCGCGGGCTTCTCAATGCAGTAGCTTCTCTTGTTGCAGAGCAGGGGCTCTAGGCACGTGGGCTTCAACAGTTGTGGCACACGGGCTCAGTAGTTGTGGCTTGTGGGCTCTACAGCACAGGCTCCGTAGCTGCGGCACACGGGCTTTGTTGCTCCGCAGCATGTGGGACCTTCCCGGACCAGGGCTTGAACCCGTGTCCCCTGTGTTGGCAGGTGGATTCTTAACCACTGCACCACCAGGGAAGTTCCTACCTTCGGTTTTATAAATGCTAAGGATGAGCTGTCTCTGAGATATCCAAGTACATTATAGTGAATTGGCAGTTGCAAGGTCAAGACATATAAACGTGCATATGATCAGCATAATGATAGCTATTTTCAACATAACGGTAACAAAACAGGTTCTCACGAATTCTCCATTTTCAGGTCTTGTGTCCACATACTTATGGCTCACTGACAAACCATGCCCATTTTTTAACAACAAAATGGTTCCCATTGGGAAATTAGTAATAACTGTTGCTCATCCCTGCCAATCTCTGCCAATCCCTGCCTTCCCACCAGATAGGTAGAGAACCTATGTAAGATCATTTCCTGTATAAGCCCAATTTTAAAAAAAGACTGCTAAACGTAACACAAAGCTATTACTCTGGCCTTCAAAGTCCTTACAGGTACCAAAATTTCCTGATTTGCAAAGTCCACACAGAAACTAAAACCTTATATCAGGCACCACTGACACCACACAAAGGATTTACTATGTGTAGCAGGTGGTATCTCTTTTTAGCACATTCTCCAGAAGCATTCATCCAGGCGAATACCATCAAGTAGCATCAGAGTGGGAAAGTACATGACACTGTTTCACATGTCAGTTTCACAGTGGTAAAGCTTGATACAGCAAATCCTTGAGCCCCAGAACTCCTCCCTGCACACTGCCTATCATTGCAGACACTTGGCATTTACTTTCATCCAATATCTGATGTCCTAGCCCACTGAACAAATGAGTAAGCCAGCACTGCAAAAAGGTAACTATCCTAAAGGACTCTTAAGTTTAATAAAGGCCACCAATAGCAACACACACACACACACACACACACACACACACACACAGCATGACAGGTGCTGTAGCTACTTCTTCACTCCTACAGTCCATTCTTTAACCTCTGCTGACTGTTCACAGCCTCAAAGAAATAAAGACATTTCAAGAAATATGAGGCCAATTACCTTGAGCTGTAATAGGTATTAGAAAAGCTTAACTTTCTGGGTAACTAGAGACATAAACACTATTTACATTGAGCTCCTAAGTGTAGGGTCTAGGTATTGGTGCTGAAATTCACAAACAAATAAACAAAAAATCCTATGTGAAAGGAATTGCCGAGAGGAGGTCCCCTCTACAGAGCCAGGCGAGGGAAGTCATTCAGAGCTGTTTCGATTGAGAAAAAGCAAAATACAATATTCCTATGGCTTGGGTAAACAAATATAAATAGCTTTAGAACTTCATTTTCTTTCAAATTTTTTTCCACAGATATGTACACTGTCAACAAACTTATCAGCTCCTCTAGGTCTGGTATTCTAGACTAGATTTTTTAATGCATTAAAAAATACCCAGATTAAAAAAAAATACCCAGATGAGTTTAAATATGAAATAGCTTTCTAAAAATGAGAACAATTTAATTTCGGGAAGCTACATCTAAAATAAATGGTATGAGCCAGGCCAAAAGAACTTTCATAACCAGTCTTGCCCCAACAAAGCCCTTATCATTGCAGGCCTGGATGTTCTCATTCCCCATATTGGAATTTAGTTGCTTTCTTCTCTAATGTGACCAAAGCCAATCATGAATATCCTGTGGCTCTTCTAAGGCACGCTATTGTTCTTTTAACTTGGTTTAGGATCTTAATTAATTTGTTTTTCTGAAGCACTTACAGCTTCTAACAGGTAATTATGGACTGCTAATAATAAGAATAATAAAAAACAACTACCATTTTTTTCAAAGTCTGCTAGTAATAGGCATTGCACTAAATGCTTTAACAATAACAAATAGTTGAGCGCTTAATTGAAGGCACCGCGCCATACACTTTACATGCATAATCTTTTACAAATAAAGTGAGGTACCTGAGGCAACTGTGGACAAACTGTCAACACTCCTGTCTAAGGCCAATACCCCCACATGTACCTAGATGGCCTCCATTTTTGCTTACTCAAGAATATTCCAGCAGTTGTTCTCTCCTCTCCTGCATCAACTTCTCCTTCACTACTGGATAATTTCATTGACACACAAATAAGATGTAATATCTCCAATTTATGTTTTAAAAAGAGGGAGGGACTTCTTTGGTGGCGCAGTGGTTAAGAATCCGCCCACCTGCCAATGCAGGGGACACAGGTTCAATCCCTGGTCCGGGAAGATCCCACATGCCATGAAGCAACTAAGCCTGTGTCCCACAACTAATGAGCCTGTGTGCTAGAGCCCGCAAACCACAACTACTGAAGCCCACAAGCCACAACTTCTGAGCCTGCAAGCCACAACTACTGAAGCCCGCATGCCTAGAGCCCACGCTCTGCAACAAGAGAAGCCACCGCAATGAGAAGCCCACGCGCAGCAACGAAGACCCAACGCAGCCAAAAATAAATAAAATAAAATAAAATAAATTTATAAAATAGAGGGGGAAAATACTCAACTCTATAACCTTTCCAGGTGTCACCTGATTTCTAAAATCCTCTTTTCAGCAAATCACTTTGAAACAATAGTATAGACTCACTACCTTCTCTCCAAATTATCAGAAGAGGAACATGAGTAATTCATTGAAACTCTATATACCCTTCACTTACCTTTAACAACTGTTAACATTTTGTTACGTTTGCTTTTTTCTCTCCATTCTCTTTCCCTCTCATTCTCTCCCTCTCTTGCTCTAACACACACACACAATCACACATATACACACTTATTTTTTGTTAACTGAACCATTTGAAAGTCAGTCGTAAACATCATAATACCTCCTCTCAAATACTTCCACAATTAATGTTCTTGGCCTAAGAATAAGGAACAACCACCACACAATTTTCACACTAAGGAAGTTTAACAGTGGCACATTTTCACCTAACCAAAGTCCACATTCAAATTTCCTCAACTGTCCCAATAATGTCCTTCAACTATTTTTTAAAATCCAGGATCCAACCAAAAATTAATCAAGAACTACATTTATTCACCAAGTCTCTTTTCTCCAGTACTCTAGAGCATATCCTTAGTGTTTGCTTGTTTGTGGTCTTTTACAACTTCAACATTTTTGAAGAGTTCAGGCCAGTACTTCTACAGATTATCCCCTCAATTTGAACTTCCCTGACTGTTTCCTCATTCATTAGACTGAGGTTAAATATTTTTTAACACAAATAACACATAGGTAATACTGCCTCATATTCTGTCTTGAGCCCATTCAAATCAAGCTTTGGACCCATCTCTGATTAATGTCATTTGCCAAGGTCACCAATTTGGTCTTCCCTATTACTAACCCAAAGATCAATTCTTAGTTGGTCATCTTACATAGCCTTGACACACTTTCTTCTCGTGTCTTTGGAAACACCGAACACTTTCTCTTGGTTTTGTTGCAACCTCACTCAGACGGTCCTTCTCAGTCTTCTTTACTAATGGATTCTCCTTATCTCTTAAGTAAATACGAAGTGCCCCAGGGCTCAGTCCTTAGATAACTTTTCTATCTAGATTCACTCACTCACCAGGTCAGTGCTTCTCAAACTGGCTGTGGTGACAGGCCAAGTGAAATTTCCATCCATTCACAAACCATTGCAAAATACAATAAATATGAAATAACAGAAAAATGATCAAATGCCTGAAGGTCACAACAATGTCAAATTGCTTACTCTAAATTTCTGTACTTATTAACTCCTGGCAAACTGGTAACAAACAGTTCATTGATCATCACCAGTCAGCTGACCACACTTAAGTAGCATTTCGTAGTTTATCTCAGCCAATCACATAGCTTAAATATCATCTATATGCTGTCAATCCCTAAATGTATATCTCCAGATCATATCACACCCTTGATCCCAGGATTCATATATGCAATTGCTTTATCAACACTCATTCTTGGATGTCAAGCAAGCACCAAAGTTCTGATTCCTCCAACAACCCTTATCCTGCCCCTCCCAAGAGCAAAAATAACAACAACAACAAAAAAAACCCCTGCTCCACTCACAATATTCTCTACTTGCTCAGTAAATGGCAACCATATCCATCTACCTACTCAGCCCTAAAACCTTACCGTCACCCTCAATTCCTCTCTTGCTCTCATATACCAAAATTAATAACTATCAACAAATACTGTCAGCTCTCTTTTCAAAATACATCCAGAATCCAATCACTTCTCACCACCTAAGCTGCTACCACCCTGTCTAAGCAATCATCACCTTGACTGAATTTTGTAATTGTTTCCTCACTTACTTTCCAGCTTTCACTCCTACTCTCCCTACAGTCTGAGCAACCAGTGACCTTGCTAAAACCTAAGACAAGAAAAGTTCTTTCAACAAATGGTGCTGGGACCACAGCTATGCACATTCAAAGGAATGAAATCAGACCCTTACCGATACCACATATAAAAAATATACTACATATAAAAATAATACCACATATAAAAATTAACTAATAAGGAATCAAAGACCTAAAGTAAGAGCTAAAACCATAAAACCCTTAAAAGGAAACAGAAGTAAATCATCATAACCTCATTCTAACTGTTTTCTTAGATTCTGTATTTGTCTATTTGGCATCCATTAATTGCTAGCCAAACTAACAGCCAAACTTATTCATACCTCCTCTGTAATTTTGCAAATAGTGTTGCAAAATTGCTATTACAAACTCTCCAATCAATCCTGAGTCCACACTCCCAACCACCTCCTCTATCAAACTCACAGACATCAAGCCATTATTTCATCTGCCCTATATCACTCAGGGCCAAGTACCAAACAACTAAAGACCAGACCTCTAGCCCTGAACCCGCCAACATTATTCAAAGTAGCCAGTCCTATACTGTTTACCCTGCCCTGCTTTGCCTTTCCTGTGGAAACCCCAATAAAGGCTCTCTGGCTTCCCCTTGCAACTTTCTGCCTCCTGACCAAACCTGGTGCTTTCCCCATGTGGCCCTGCATGGCATGGCATGCCCCTTCTCTTGAGGAAACTATAATAAATTCTTCTTTCAATAGCACTAGCCACTTTGTGTCATCAATCAGTTACCTTCATAAATTAAAGCACAGGAACAAATCAGATCTTAAATTAGGCAATGGTTTCTTAGATATGATATCAAAAGCCCAACCAATGAAAAAGCAGATAAACTGGACTTCATCAAAATTACAAACTTTTGTGCATCAATGGTCACTATCAAGAAAGTAAAACAACAACCCACAGAATAGAAAATATTTGCAAACCAAGTGTCTGATAAGAGTCTAGTATATAGAACATATAAAGTACTCTTACAGGGACTTCCCTGGCGGTCCAGTTGTTAAGACTCCGTGCTTCCACTGCAGGGGGTGAGGGTTCGATTTCTGGTGGGGGAACTAAGATCCCATATGCCACATGGCGTGGCCATAAATAAATAAACAAATAAATAAATAAAGTACTCTTACAATTAAACAATAAAAAGACAACTCACATTTTAAAACGGGCAAAGGATTTGAATAAACATTTCTCCAAAGAAGATATGCAAATAGCCAACAAGTACACAAAAAGATGCTCAACATCATTGGTCATTAGGGAAATGCAAATCAAAACCACAATGAGAAACAAATTCAGCAAAGCTGGAGAATACAAAACCAACCAGTAAAAATCTGTTGCATCTATACACTAACAATGAACAATCTAAAAAAGAATTTAAGAAATAATTCCATTTATAATAGCATCACAAATAATAAAATATTTAGGAATAAATTTAACTAAGGAAGTGAAGACCTATACACTGAAAACTACAAAACATTTCTGAAAGAAATTAAATAGAAAAACATCCCATGCTCATGGATTGGAAGACTTAATATTGTCAAGTTTGACAATATCACCCAAATCAATCTACAAATTCCATGCAATCCATATCAAAATCCCAACAATTTTTTTTTATAGCAGAAATAGAGAAACTCATCCTAACATTCATATGGAATCACAAGGAACCCTGAATAGCCAAAACAATCTTGAAGAACAAAGTTGGTTCTTGATTTCACACTTCTTGATTTCAAAACTTATTACAAAGCTACAGTAATCAAAACAGTGGGGTACTAGCACAGGGCAGAAATACACACCACAGAATAGAATAGAGAGCCCCCAAATAAATCTTCACATGTATGGTCAAAAACTTGACAGGGGTTTCAAGACCATTCAGTGGGTTAAGGACAGTCTTTTCAACAAATGGTCCTGAGAATACTAGATACTCATATGCAAAACAATGAAGTTAGATACTTACTTTACATCATAAAGAAAAATTAACTCAAAAGTGATCAAAGGCCTAATTATAACAGCTGAAACTCTTAGAAGAAAACACACGGAGGAAATCTTTATGACACTGGATCTGGCAATGATTTCTTGGATATGACACCAAAGCCCAAGCAACAAAAGATAAAATAGATAAATTGAACTTCATCAAAATTAAAAACTTTTGTGCATCAAGGACACTATCAAGAAAGTGAAAACACAATCCAAAAAATGGAAGAAAATATATACAAATCATATACTTGATAAGAGCTGAATATCTAGAATATAGAGAGAATTCCTACAACTCAACAACAAAAATAAACAGACCAATTAAAAAATGGACAAAGAACTTGATTTCTCCAGAGAAGGTTTACAAATGAACAATAATCATACAAAAAGATGCTCAACGTCACTAGTAATTAGGAAAATGCAAAATGAAACCACAATGAGACACCACTTCATACATATTAAGATGGCTATTTTTTTAAATTAACATATAACTGATTTACAATATTGTGTTAGTTTCAGCATAGTGATTCAGTATTTTTGCAGATTATACTCCATTATGGGTTATTACAAGATAATAGGAATAATTCCCTGTGTTATACAGTAAATTCTCGTTGCTTATCTGTTTTACATATAGTAGTTTGTACCTGTTAATCCCGTACCTCTAATTTGTTCCTCCCCACTTCCCTCTCCCCTGTGGTAACCACAAGTTTGTTTTCTATGCCTGTGAATCTGTTTCTGTTTTGTATATACAATCATTTGTACTATTTTTAGATTTCACATATAAGTGATATCATATAGTATTTGTCTTTCTCCTGTCTGTCTTATTTCACTAAGCATAATATTCTCTAGGTCTATCCATGTTGATGCATATGGAAGAATTTCATTCTTTTTATGGCTGAGTAATATTCCATTATGCACACATACATATATGTATTTCTATATATAACATCTTCTTTATCCATTCATCTGTTGATGGACACTTGGGTTGCTTCCATATCTTAGCTATTGCAAATAGTGTTGCAATGAACATTGGGGTGCATGTATATTTTCTAATAAGTGTTGTCATTTTTTCCAGATATACACCCAGGAGTGGAATTGCTGGATCATATGGTAGTTCTATTTTTAGTTTTTGGGGGGAATCTCCATACTGTTTTCCACAGTGGCTGCACCAATTTACATTCCTACCAACAGTGTACGAGGGTTCCCATTTCTCCACATCCTCTCCAACACTTGCTATCTGTAGACTTTTTGATGATAGCCATTCTGACAGGTGTGAGGTGATATCTCACTGTGGTTTTGATTTGCATTTCTCTAATAATTAGTGGTATTGAGCATCTTTTCATGTGAAGATGGCTATTCTTTTAAAAATGGAAAATAACAAGTGTTAGCTAGGATGCGGAGAAACTGGAACCCTGGTGTATTCTGGTGTATTGCTGGTAGGAGTAAGAAATGGTGCAGCTGCTATGGAAAGCAGTATGGTGGTTCCTCAAAGCTAAAGAACTGTCATATGATCCAACAATTCCACTTCTAGGTATCTACCCAAAATAACTGAAAGCAAGGACTCAAATAGGTACTTGTACATCCATGTTCAGAGCAGCATTACTCACAATGTCCATTGATGGATAATGGATAAACAAAATATGGTACATACATACAATGGAATATTATTTAGCCTTGAAAAGGAATGAAGTACTGACATGTGCTAAAACATGGATGAATCTTGAAAAAGTTACGCTGAGTGAAAAAAACCAGACACAAGAAGCCACATTTTATATAATTCCATTTATACGTAATGTTCAGAACAGGCAAATCTATTAAGACAGATGTAGATTAGGGGGACTTCCCTGGCAGTCCAGTGGTTAAGACTTCACCTTCCAATGCAGGGGGTGAGGGTTCGATCCCTGGTTGGGGAGCTAAGATCCCACATGCCTCACGGCCAAAAAAACAAAACATAAAACAGAAGCAATGTTGTAACAGATTCAATAAAGACTTTAAAAATGGTCCACATCAAAAAAAAAGACAGATGTAGATTAGTGGTTACCAGGGGCTAAAGGGAGTGTAGAATAGGGGAGTGATTGCAAAGGAGTAGGGGGTTTCTTTTTGGGTGATGAAAATGTTCTAATTGAAAGTAGTAATGATTGTAAGACCTTGTGAATATGTTAAAAACCAGTGAATTGTGTATTCTTAAACGGTGATTATACAGTATGTGAATCATATTTCAGTAAAATTAATTGCCCTTCCCCCAAAACTCTGACAGATCACATCATTTCTCTGCTTAAAACTACCCACTGACTTTCTGTCCCAATTAGTATAAAATGCAAAGTCCTTTCTGTGGCCCACAAGGCATTACAAAATCCAGCTCCTGCCTCATGTTCTTCTACACCCTCCCACCCCAACACCATTGTTCACTTAGCAACAGCCACTCCAGCCTCCTTTCTACTTGCCAAGCATGTTCCCACCTCAGGACCTTGGCACATGCTATATCCCTACCTGGGATGCTCTTGCCCAGTATATACATCAACATCACTCATTCCAGACTCCTGTTCTCTACTCAAACATCATCTTAATGAGAAAATTTCTAGAAAACATGATTTAGAATTTCAACCCCTGGGCTTCCCTGGTGGCACAGTGGTTAAGAATCCGCTTGCCAATGCAGGGTACACGGGTTGGAGCCCTGGTCCGGGAAGATCTCACATGCCGCAGAGCAACTAAGCCTGTGCACCACAACTACTGAGCCTGCACTCTAGAGCCCGCGAGCCACAACTACTGAGCCCACGTGCCACAACTACTGAAGCCTGTGTGCCTAGAGCCCGTGCTCCGCCACAAGAGAAGCCACTGCAATGAGGAGCCCACGCACCACAATAAAGAGTAGCCACCGCTCGCTGCAACTATAGAAAGCCTGCGAGCAGCAACAAAGATAAATAAATCAATCAACGCAGCCAAAAATAAATTAATTAGTTAAAAACAAAAAATTTCAACCCCTGCCCCACAAAAACACATACCCTCATATTTCTTTATCTGGTTTTATTTTTCTTCATAGCACTCAATATCATGACATATCATACATGCTTTTGTCTGTCCGTCTCTCTGTCTGCTAAAACCTACTGTATCTCCAGTATTTAGAACAGTGCCTGCACATAACAAGAACTGAATAAATACAGTATGATAGATGCATGGATGGATGGATGAATTTGAACAAATGAATGAATAAATGGAAGCAAAAAGACAAACAGAAATGTAGTAACTTGTTTTATGAAAAAATACATAGTAAATGGTAGGGCAGAGACTCAACCTAGGTCTGCCTGACTCTCAAGCCCAGGCTCTTTACTTCTATGCTATAATTCCATTTACTAATTTGGAGACATTGGAGGAATTACTTGTTGGGTGGAAGTGCATTTTGTATGACAAGATATCACATACATCTCGAAATCCATTTTTTAGTTCCTGTCCATTTTCATGCAACTACCAAATTACATGGAAAAGCATAACAATTGACAGCCTCCAAAATGACTGAACTTCATTTATTTTATATTGCTCAGCTATTTTAACATTATACTAATTAAATGAATCTGACTCCCTCTCTAAAGACAAGAACACCAAACCAGCTGCAAACTCCAAATCTCTCTGCACCCATAATGTATACTAGTGAGAACATGCCAAAGGAAATGGGCCTTTATACCTGGTGGGCATACAGTAGGTTCTGCTCTTGCAAGAGCCATTCTGGGGCAGAAGCAAACAGGGATCTAGTACAATACCCCTCTCCTTCTGACAAAGACTCAGAGGACAATTATAATAACTTTTAACTTTCCAGACTAGGCTACAAGGACAAGAAATAATGGGCTAAGTGGTAAGTCACTCGTTTTATTAACATCAGTTTCTCCACACTTACTACAAATGTTTAAGTATTGATTAAACTTATTCAAAACACCTTACGCTTTGTGGTTCTTAATTTCCTGTCTTCTCTACTTCAGATGCTAAGCCATGTTCTGCCTCCTACTGCATACTCCCTGCGAAGACTTGCCCAGTTCTCTGAAGAAGAGGTACCATGGAGTTTCAATTATTTGGTGAGATGACTAAGCACAGAGATCAGGTAAGCCCAGGTAAGCCAGCCCCCTCATTTTACAAGTGAGGCATTTCAAGCCCAGAAATGATAGTTCCTGTTGAAACCACATATAACTTGTTAGTGGCAAAGCCTAGGTTAGTATCCATGTTTCCAAGATTCCTTCCAGAATAAAACTCTTTCTACTCTAATACTAAAGATAAAAAATATATACTTTTCGGGTTTACTTAACTCTAAGTTTACAAAATAGAGGAATGTGTCTAATTGAATCTTATAACCTCAGAACTTAGATCAGTGCCCAACACACAGTAGGTATTATTATGTATTTACTGAGTGATCAATTGTTTAAATGGGAGTTACTTTATTAAAAAGTATTTCTGGCGAATTCCCTGGAGGTCCAGTGGTTAAGGACTGGGTGCTTTCACTGCTGGGGCTGGGGTTCAATCCCTGGTCGGGGAAATAAGATCCCACAAGCCACGCAGTGCAGTCAAAAAAAAAAAGTACTTCTGATCTTTATTAATTAAATATTTAAAGGCAGTTAGAATACACCTAACTTTAACTACAATAAATAACCAAGAAACTCCTCTAGTTTAAAACTAAATCGATCCTGGGACTTCCCTAGTGGTCCAGTAGTTAAGAATCCGCCTTCCAATGTAGGAGACACAGGATAGATCCCTGGCTGGGGAACTAAGACCCCACATGCCGCGAGGCAACTAAGCCCACACGCTCTAGAGCCCACGTCGCAACTAAGACCCGACGCAGCCAAATAAGTAAAGATTAAAATTTATAAAAAAGAAAAAATTCAATCAATAATAAAAAAAACTAAATTGATCCAAAAATTCCTCCAGTTTCAAATAAAAATCATTTTCACAGGATATCCTTCCTTCTCAGCAAACTCTATTCACTAGAGGCACATATTCCTGGAAGAAGCTACCTGCCTCAGGCCTTAATTCATTTCACCTAACCTTAAGCAAAGGCAAATCTCAGAGAACTTCCAAATAAAGGGAACCAAAAGAAAAAAAAAATGACAGAAATAATAGGAAAGTGACCAAGTACAAATATTTGCTGAATGTGATGCTGAAAAGCCACTCTCCTTCAGTTATGTACACCTACTCAGTGTATCATTCCATTAAGAGTCCTGGTAGCGCCCTTGCCCAACTTTTAGAAGACTCAGGACACTTGAGAACCTAGAATTGAGATCCACTGCTAGAAATTAATTTAAAGACAGAAATGTGACTCTTAAATAATGAAATATATCCAAATGTAACCTAATATATTTACAAGAATTCTGAAACTAACACACCTTAGACTAAAACTAAAAAATGAAGCACTATCACATGTATTAAGTGATCTTTCTAATACCTATATATATATAAAACAGGTATCATCATGGTTTATCATTTTATAGATAAGGCAACTGAGGAGATGAAGCAATTCCTCTACATTACAAAGCTAATTAAGTGACATAGCCAAGACTGAACCCTAGGAGTTTGCTGACTCATAACTCCAGTCTCTTTATATCAAAGCACAGTGAGCTTTCATAAAGCAGCCAAAAGGACTTTACAAGAATCTCAGAGGACAATTTAATCATTGGAGCATTTTACAAAACAAAATCCCAGGATGACAGTAACAGAAACACCATGTGTTTCACACATTTTTAAATGCATATGATACATACATAAAGTATACTTAATAAATAAATAGGAATACTGTCGTCCTCTCTGTAGCCACGTCTCATACACGTCTGTGAGAGACTTTTCAAAGCCATCGTTTTAACACAGGCCTATTCCTTTCGTGTTTCCCAAATCTGGCTCCTTAGCAAAATCACAGTGGCTGTGCTCGCAGGTGCAAAAGTACAGGCTCCCAGGCCCCGACGTGGAGATTTTAAACAAGCTCAGAATCTGCATTTTAACTGCTTCTATTATTTAAATGTTTGTTTTTAATCTGAAAAATAAGCATTCTAGATGATTCTGATTAGCCAAATATGCAGTACTACCCCAACAGAAGTCTTAGAGAAAAAGCAAGCCAAGAAAACCTATGAAATTGAAATCCAGAGACAAAGATTTTTTTTTTTCTTTTTTTTTTTTTTTTTTGCGGTCCGCGGGCCTCTTACTGTCGTGGCCTCTCCCGTTGCGGAGCACAGGCTCCGGACGCGCAGGCTCAGCGGCCATGGCTCACAGGCCCAGCCGCTCCACGGCATGTGGGATCTTCCTGGACCGGGGCACGAACCCGTGTCCCCTGCATTGGCAGGTGGACTCTCAACCACTGCGCCACCAGGGAAGCCCCAGAGACAAAGATTATTAACGAATTTCCCCAGCCCTGAAGCCAGAAGAGAACAAAAAGGTAAACGATAGCCCTATTCAAACCATGAACCCAAACGTAGCTTTTTTTGCCCCAACTTGTTGACCTCTCCCTAGTACCATGCTATGGGACAGATGTAGATGCTAAGAGTTTCAATTTTAACATTCTAAAAAAGCTTGACTCTACTAAAACTCAGTAAAGCCCAAAACACAAACATAAGACTGTGATGGGTATTTAAGTGGCAGCTTTCCCCCAGACCCTAGGCAAAAATTGACACAGAGAAGAGGATCTGGGGTGGGGAGTGATGAGGGAGAGGGGAGGAGCTGACCTAGTGAGAGAAGTTGGCTGGCCCACTGGTTTCACTGGCCCAGACAGGAGTCCACAGAAAAAAACACTCATGAATGAGAGTCTTCTGAGTGATACTGAGAACAGTCCCCAGGAGGGATTCCTAAGCAGGATATCATAATCAGAATCATAATCATCATCTACTTACAAGCTGCCTCTTCTTGGAAGGCTCAACTCCTTCTGAAAAGCAAAACACAAACGTAAGTTAGAGAGAAATAAGGACCCATCTGAGTCCCACAGGTCTGTACTAAATGTCCTAGAAGATTTATAGCATCATATTAATAATGGCAAAAACTCAATATTTCTAAATAATAACCTTTTTCTTTGTCTCTCAAATTTTAGTGAAATAATAAGCAGTCTGGTTAACTATCTATCATCTCCTCATCCTTCCTTCCCAAAAGGAATGTCTCACAGAATACTTGCAGCACTTTCACCACTAGATGTAACCAACTGGCCAATGAAGATTCCAGGTATTCACCGGGCCAGCCATCAATGGCTGATGAATTGTAAAGGACTCATATCATTAGAGTCAGTGATATGAAAGGAATGAAATGGAATATTTTCTTTAATTATAAAATATTTTTGACAAATAAATAAGTACAGAAAATAATATCACAAAGATGACTATACACACCACTGACATGAGAAATAACCCTTGCAATAGCAGATGGGCCCCTGTGACTTGCTTTCTAAATTTATCAAGTCCCACCTCCCACTAGTCTCCACTTAACAACTATTCTTAACTTTCTGTTTATCTTTTCCATAAGTGTCTTTATTTTTTATTACATATATCCATAAATTATTAGTATTGTTTTACACATTTTTTTAATTATATACTTAAAACACTGTATATATTCATCTGCTGACATCAATCTACATTATAATTAGGAGATTCACCCATGTGAATATATTTCACTTTAGTTCATATATCTATAGTACAGTAGTCCAGTCTATAGATTTTTATAGTATTTATTTATCCATTCTCCAGTAAATGGAAATTTAATTTTCTTTCCATGTTTTTCTTCTCCATCAAAACAATACTCCTATAAACATGCTGTACTTGCTTCCTCATGCACATGTATAAAAAGTTTCTTGGAAGTATACACTTAGATGTGGCATGAACTGAGTCAGAAACTGCATCAGAAATTGCTCCCAAAATGACTGTACCAATTTACCTTTCCCCTCCAACACTTCCTAACAGTTCTCCTTTCCAGACCTGTCTCCCAACCTCCTGACACTTATAATCAATTGCCTTCTCAACATTTCAAATCCAAAGTGTCCAAAACTGAATGTGTTCTCTCCACCAAAACGGACTCCAACCATAGCCTTTCCCCATCTCAGATGACGGTAATTCTATTCTTCCTGTTGTTCATCAGACCAAAACCCTGGACATCTGGACTCTTGTTTTTAACACACCCCACATCCCATCCAACAGGAATTCTTAATGGCTTTAAATTTAAAATACAGCCAGAATACAACCATTTTCCACAATCTCCAAAGACTTACATGCTTACAATCTCTTAAGCAAAAACCTTGGATTTAATCATGTTTTAGAAATCAGAATTGGGGGTGGGTAATTAAAGTAATAGTAATAGTAATATATATATACACACACACACACACATACATATATAATATATAACAACCTCAACAAAGACTAGGTCACCAACAAAATACATCAAAAACATTAAGATTTCTCCAGTAAAGTGTATGACAGCCACAATAAATGTGATAAAAACTCTAAAGAGTCTCAGTTCAGTTTTGTCACCAGAAGAGTTCAAATTAGGTCAGGTTTTACTGCTAAATGAGTTACAGAATCTCTTGGGTTTTGCTATTACGATCTAAGCCACCATGGTCTCTCCCCGGCCTCACAACTGTCTCCAACTGGTATCCCATTCCTGCTTCTATCCTTACCCCACATGGTTTGTTCTTAACAGAGACTTTTTAAAGGTCAGTAAGATCACAACACTCCTACTCAAAATCCTGGAATGGCTCCCCATTTCATTCAAGAATAAAAGTCAAGACCTAAATGGGTGACCCACCACCCTTCCCCAGTATCTCTCCGACCTCCTCTCTCCCGTGCACACTTGCACATTTTGATCCAGCCACACTGGACTTTACTGTTTGTCAAACACATTCGGTATTCTTCTGCCTTAAAGCCTTGTGCTAATTTGTGCACTCTGCCTAGAATGCTCCTCTTCCCCAAATATTTCCTTGGCTAACCCCTACAGCTTTCAAATCTCTTGGCTCAATTTTCACCTGAGTTCTTAATGAAACCTACTATGCTGATAGCTCTATATAACATTACAACGTATTTTCCACCCCATCACACTCTTCCTCCACTCTGCTTTTATAACCAATACACTTTCCATACACTTACCACTTCTAACGCACTATGTAATTTACTTGTTTATAATGTTTATTGTTCATTTTCTGTCTTTCCCCACTAAAATCTAAGCTCCATGAGTGCTGGGATCTTAGTCTGTTTTATTTAGTAATGTACCTCAACAACTTAGAACAGTGACTGGCAAGTAGTAGATGCTCAAAAATTTGTTGAACAAATGATTTCACATACTCGCCAATACCTGGCATTTGTTAGACTGTTTAATTTTTGTCAATCTAATGGCTGTGATCATATCACAGTATGGGTTTAATTGCCATTTCCCATAATTACTAGTGAAGCTAAACAGTGTTTTATATGTTTATTGGCCATTAGGGTTTCCTCAACTGTGAATTGCCTATTTACAATCGTCCCTCGGTATCAGTGGGGGACTGGTTTCAGAACTGGCAGATACTAATACCTGCAGATGTTCAAGTCCCTTAGATAAAACAGCACCATACAGTACAGTTGGCCCTCCATATCTGCAGCTGGGGAGCCTGCCAAGACGCAGGGTCAAGTGTATATCCCTGGCCTATTTTTCTATTAGGTTTTCTATCTTTTTTCTTATTGAGTATAGGCATTTACCTAATATACTCTGGATACTAATTATTTGTGGATTATATTCACTGAAAATGTTCTCTCAGTCTTTTTACTTTTTTTTAATGGAGCCACCAAAGAATTTAATTTTTATATCATCAAATCTATTATTCTCCTTTATATTATCTATTTTTACATATAAGAAATACATCCCTAAGACTCCTCGCTCCCAATGCAGAGAACCCAGGTTCGATCCCTGGTCGGGGAACTAGATCCTGCACACATGCCGCAACTAAGAGCTCGCATGCCTCAACTAAGACCCAGAGCAGCCTAAATAAATAAATAAATATTAAGAAATACATCCCTAAGACTCCTCGCTCCCAATGCAGAGAACCCAGGTTCGATCCCTGGTCGGGGAACTAGATCCTGCACACATGCCGCAACTAAGAGCTCGCATGCCTCAACTAAGACCCAGAGCAGCCTAAATAAATAAATAAATATTAAGAAATACATCCCTGACACACAGAGACATGAATACATTTACTTATATTTTCTTCTAAAAGATTATAGGTTTACTTTTCACACTAAGTTTGTGAATATACCTGGAACTTATTTTTGCATATGGTGGGAGATAGGAATCCCATTATATTTTTTTCTATAGGAGTGATCAATTATCCCAAGCCATTTATTAAATGATATGCAATGTCAGTTCTGTCATATATTAAGTTTCCATGTACACAGGGGTGTCTTTCTTGACTATATTCTATTCCACTGTGCTGTCAGCCCCTGTGCCTATACCACGCCGTTTAATTGGTATAGCTTGACAATAAATCTTGATATTTGTAAGGCAAGTCCACTCACATTGTTATTAGTCCTCAAAATTATGGGAGTTATTCTTGGGACTCTGCTCTTCCATATAAATTTTAGGATCAAGTTGTAGATTAAAACTTGACACTGCACTCAATCTAGAGGATAACTGACACATTTATAATACAGACAACTGCTATACAAGAACATGGTAAATCTATTTATTTAGGTCTTCTTTAATGTTTTAATAAAGTTTGATACATTTTCACATAAAGATTATACAAATCTTTTGTTATATTTATTTCTAGATAGCTTACATTTTCTTGTTGCCATTATAGTGTATTTTTTAACTAAATCAAGAGTTGTATTTCATTACACCAGTAACACCATTTTCTTCCCAATATGAAAATTTTCAAACACAGGAAACAGAAAAGTTAAAAGATTTGTACAGTGAACATCCATATACACACCCACAACCCAGACTGTACAACTGTTAACATTTTGTGGTATTTTCTTTGTCACATATTTAGCCATCTATCCACCCATTTGAGTTTTTTTAAATATTTATTTATTTATTTTGGCTGCACTGGGTCTTAGCTGCAGCACGTGGGATATTCGCTGCAGCACGCAGACTCTTAGTTGCAGCATGCAGACTTCTTAGTTGCGGCATGCGAACTCTTAGTTGCAGCATGCATACAGGATCTAGTTCCCTGACCAGGGATCGAACCCGGGCCCTCTGCATTGGGAGCGAGGAGTCTTTTTTCTTTTTTTTTTTTGGCTGCGTTGGGTCTTCACTGCTGTACATGGGCTTTCTCTAGTTGCAGCGAGCGGGGTCTACTCTTCGTTGTGGTGCGTGGGCTTCTCATTGCAATGGCTTTTCTTGCTGAGGAGCATGGGCTCTAGGGTGTGTGGGCTTCCGTAGTTGTGGTGCACAGGCTTCAGTAGTTGTGGTTCACAGGCTCTAGAGCACAGGCTCAGTAGTTGTGGCACACAGGCTTAGCTGTTCTGCGGTATGTGGGATCTTCCCAGACCAGGGCTCAAACCCGTTTTCCCCTGCAGTGGCAGGAGGATTCTTAACCACTGCACCACCAGGGAAGTCCCTGTTTTTTTTCTGTTGTTGTTATTTTGTTTTTGGTTTTTTTTTTAATGCATCTCAAAGTAGACTGTGGACATCAGTACACATTTCAGTATGTATATCATTAAATAGAATTCAGTATTTGTTTACAACTTTTTCATGTTGGGTTTTTTTTTTTAAGGTAAACGCTGACAAACCTTAGGTGTACCAATGAATAAGTATGATAAATGTATATGCTCAGATAACCTAAATCCCTATCAAAATACAGAATATTTCCATCAATTCAGAAAGTTTCATCATGTCCTTTCTTGGTAAATCCCCAACAAACCACTATTCCCTCGCCCCAAGCAAATACTATTCCCATATTTTCACCATAGATTTTTTTTCACCAGAGCTTCATATCAATGGAATTATACAAATATGAACCTCTTTATATAATCCCTTCTTTCACTCAGTATAGTGTTTCAGAAATTCATCCATGTGGTTGTATATAACAGTACCAATATCCAATCATATTAATATACCACAGTTTATTAATCCTTTCTCCTACTAATGGACATTTGAGTTATATCCAGTTTTGAGCTATTAACATTCCTGTACAAGTCTTTTTAATAGGCCTATGTCTCATTTGTCTTGAGTAAATAAGAGTGTAATTGCTGGGTTATAGGATAGATGTATGTTTAGTTTTATAAGAAACTACCAGATCTTTTTCTAAAGTGATTATACCATGTTACACTTCCATTAACAATGTATGAGAGTTTCAATTGCTCCACATTCTAGCTAATATAGGTTACCCTCGTTAATAATATAAGAATTGCTCTACATTCATGCCAAGATATGATATCAGTATTTTAAATTTCAGCCATTCTTGTGAGTGTGTAGCACTGTCTCACTGTGGATTTGCATTTTCCTGATGAATAATGATGTTGAGTATCTTGTAATGTGCTTATTAGCCATCAGTACATATTCTTGTATGAATTACCTTAAAATATTTTGCCCCTTTTATAACTGGACTATTTATCTTTTTATTATTGAGTTGTAAGCGTTCTTCATATATTCTAGATGCAAGTCCTTTATTAGATATTTTGATGAGTATTTTCTCCCAGCCTGTGGCTTGCCTAGTGAAGTTATAAGTGGTGTCTTTTCTTTTTTTTTTTTGCCATGCCACACGGTTTGTGGGATCTTGGTTCCCTGACCAGGGAACAAACCCATGCCCCCTGCAGTGGAAGCGTGGAGTCCTAACCACCGGATCACAAGGGAATTCCCATAAGTGGCGTCTTTTTTTTTTTTTTTTTTGAAAAAGACAAATTTTTCTTGTCCTCATGGAGCTTACAGTCTAACAGGAAGAAAGACAGTAACTGAGTCATCACATACATAACTAAAGTAGTTACAAGTTGGGTTCAGTGCTCAAGCAGAGAATAACAGGGGCAAGAGAAGTTGACTTCATTTTTATCAAAATGACACACGCATCTGGTTAAAAAAAACCACACAAACACTATAGAACAACTTCGAATATAGCGAACAATCCTTTCATCCTCTCTCCTCAACCTTCAGTTCCATGAGGCTACTTTTAACCCTTCTCTTTTAATTCTTCTGCTGTTTGACCTCTATTTCTCTAGATAATATGCTTCTGTCCTCTTTTTTTTAATTTTAGAATTTTATTTATTTTTTTATACAGCAGGTTCTTATTAGTTATCCATAGGCATCTTTTGATGAACAAAAGTTTTTACTTTAACGAAGGTCAATTTGCCAGTATTTTTTTTAATGGTTAATGCTTTTAGTATCTTGTCTAAGAAAACTCTGCCCATGGCAAGGACACAAAAATATTTTCCTACATTTTATTTCCATATGCTTTATGGTTTTAGCCTTATGTTTAGGTCCACATATGTTTATGACCCACGTCTGAATTAATTTTGGGGTAATATGTGAGATGGGGTTAAGGCTCATTTTTTTCCCATATGCTATCCACTTATTCCAGCACCATGTATTAAAAACACTATCTTTTTCTCAACAGATTGCTTTGCCACCTTTGTTGAAAATCAAATTGTAATACAATGGGCTATTTCTGGCTCTCTACTGCACTCTACTGATCTATTTTTCTAGCCTATGCCAGCACCACACTTTCTTGATCATGTAGCTTTATATCAAGTATTGAAGTCAGATCATGGGGTGCTTTAACTTTGTTCTTTTTCAATATTGCTTTGGATATTCTAGATTCTTTGCATTTCGATATGAATTTTAGAAACAGATTATTCACTTTTACCCAGAAAAGGCCTGCTGGGATTACAGACCAATTTGGAAAGCAGTGACAGCCTAATATTGAGTCTTTATATCCATGAACACAGTATTTCTCCACTAACTTAGACCTGCTTTAATTACTCTAAGCAATGTTTTATAGTTTTCAGCAAAAAGATCTTGTACTTCTATTGCTAAGTTTATCTCTAAGAAGATTTTTTTTTTTTTTTTTTGCGGTACGCGGGCCTCTCACTGTTGTGGCCTCTCCCGTTGCGGAGCACAGGCTCCGGACGCGCAGGCTCAGCAGCCATGGCTCACGGGCTTAGCCGCTCTGCGGCATGTGGGATCTTCCCGGACCGGGGCACAAACCCGTGTCCCCTGCATCGGCAGGTGGACTCTCAACCACTGCGCCACCAGGGAAGCCCAGAAGATTTTTTTTAATTGAAGTATAGTTGTTGTATAATATTATATAAAGTTAAGATGATTTTTGAAGCTATTGTAAATAAAATCTTTATTTCACTTACCAATTGCTTGCTTCTGGTATGGGAAAGCAATCAATTTTTTATATATTAACTGTATATATTACAATTTAAATTCATTATTATAGTTGTAATGACTGTTTTGTACATTCCCTAGGATTTTTCTATATAAACAATCATGTTCTCTATAAATAGTTTTCCTTCTTTCCACTTTCTAGGATTGTCTGTGGTACACATCCTTGCCTTGTTTCTCATTTGATTGTAGAGGGAAAGAGTTCAACATTTTACCACTAAATATGATGTTAGCTGTAGATTTTTCATAGGCCACTTTGATCAAATTGATAAAGTTCCTTTCTATTCCTAATTTGTTTAGAGTTTTTATCAGTAATGAGTATTGATTTTGCCAAGTACTTTCTCTGAATATGCTGAAATAATCATATGGTTTTTCTCCTCTATTCTGTTAATGTGGTGAATTACAGTGATTGATTTTCTAGTATTAGACTAATCTTGCATTTCTGGGTTAAACTCAACTTTGTCAAATACACCATTAGATTATCTTTGCTAATATTTTATTAATGACTTTTACACCTATGTTCAGAAGGGATAATGGTCTCCAGTTTTCTTTTATTATAATGTCTTTGTCAGATTCTGGTATAACAATTATGCCAGCCTCCTAAAACTGGCTGTGAAGTATTCCTGCCTCCTCTATTTTCTAAAAGAGTTTGTGTAAGATTGGTGTTATTTCACTAATAAAACCATCTGGGGTCTGGAGGCTTTTCTTTAGGATTTTTTGCCTATACGTTAATAAATAAGATTGGCCTATGTACTTTTTCTTCTCAGATTGTCCTTGTCAGTTTGGCTTCATGGTTATACTATCCTCATAAAATGTGCTAGGAAAGTGTGTCCTCTTTTTCTATTTTCTGAAACAACCTATGTAACACTTGGAATATCATTCTTTGAACCTACATGACAGTTCTGGCTTCTTGAATAGTTTAAATAGATAACATGAGGTGGATTTATATTTGGGGGCAATAACCATAAACAAAAATTCTATAAAATGCGTCTCTGAATCCTCTTTAAACAAGGAAATGCATCCATGGAAATCCATCCCTTCTGCATTCCTTACCCACTTCTTGCACCTACACGAAAGCCTACATTTGCAAGATGGATGCCCAGGGTTCCAGATCAGTACATTCTGTGCCAAGCTTTCCAGTACCATACAGACAGGCCTAAGGAAAGGAGAAGAAGAACTGGTCTCCAATCAGATAAAGGTAGTCCAAGGAACAATGATTTCCCAATCCTCCCTTTCCCAGAGAATATTCATAGCAGGCTGAGGAAGAAAGCTGCATAATCAGGAAATTTGGCTGAGGTAAGAAAAGCATTCATTTAGGCAAATAACCATAAATTCTCTGACTTGTCGCTTACTCTTAGAAAGTAGGATGGTAATATCTGACAGTACATTACAACATCAGGTGAAGCCTGTCCCATCCAACCTTCTCTGACCTACTAGTTATCTCTGGACTCACGATGTTCTGATTAGCATTCTGAACACATTCAAGTCTATCCCACCTTGAGATAAGAAAAATATTTCCCTTAATTACTACATACCCCTCTTCAACCACTGCCTTATCAATTCTTTTTTCCCTTCACAGTCACACTTCTTGAATGAGTTGTCTACATTCACTGTCTCCAATGTCTCACCTTCTATTTTCTTCACACACTGCAGATATCCCGAGACCTTACCACCCCATTTAAGCCATTCTTGCCAGGTTTCCAATGGTCTCTTATGTAAAGAACCTTTGCTGCATTTTTAGTCTACCTTTTCATTTTTGGGCTTGACTGCTCAGCAGCATCTGACAGTATTATTCATTCTTCTGTTTCGAATGACTTTTCTATCCACCAAATCACACTCCCCTGTTTTACTTCTTATCACTACTTAAACAACTTCCTTCATCTTAGATGCTCAAATGCTGATTGTCCTTAAAGCTCTCCCTGGAAACTCCTCTCTACACACATTTTACAGATGATGCCAATATTTGTATCTTCATCCCAGATCTCTCTCCACTATAGAGCTGTATATAGTTTTATATACAACTACCTTGTCCTTAATATGTCTGAAAACTCAACTTATCTTTCTATGCAAACTTGCTCCTTCTCTATTTTCCATTTCAGTGATGGTACCACCAAACTCAGAGTCATTCTTGATTCTTCACTTTCTCTCACACTACACATCCAATTATTCATCAAGCCTTGCCAGTTTTACCTCCAAAATATCTACCTTTAGTCAATTTCACTTTACTTCCACTGCTATGTCTCCTAGTCCAAGCCAGCATCATCCTGTAACATTCTCCTAACCGACCTCACTTTAGTTTTGTTCCCCTTGATTCTTAATGTTATATCAATATAAATATCATGCAATAAGTATCTATTTTCTAAGTGGTAATATATGAGTTTAAGAAAACAAATAATGCAGTCAAAAAGATCTTTTTAAAATGCAGAACTGACTGGGTGATTTCTCTTCTTAAAAACCCTTAATAACCCTTAATGGATAAAGTCTAAAATCCTTCCTGTAGCCTATAGGGCACTGCCTAGCTGCTACTGCCTTCCTCTCTAGCATCATTTGCACAATTCTCCAGGCTTGTTGGAGTTTTGATCTTTTAGACACAGCATACTCTCTCTCTCACCCTCAGGGTTTCACAGCTATTGTTCTCTCTGCCTTTTCCTTTGCTCTTTTTATACATTCTTGGACCTTAGCTTAAACCTCATTTCCTCTGACATTTCCCTATACACAGTTTCCCCAGCCTACCTCTATTTAATTCCAACACTTTACTACAATTAGTTGCTTAATTGTCTGTTTTCTGAGACTGACTGTTAGCTGGAGGAGGAGAGATCATTCTTGCTCTCAATGGCATTACTAGCACCCAGCACAATACCCAGCCTAGTAAAGTACCAAATGAACGTTTGATGAATAAATCAGTGAATCAGTAACGTAAGTAAATGGTACTTACTATTATCACTATCATCATTATAAGGCTCACATAGGGTCTTGCTCATTTGGAGTTATATTGATGAAAACTGTCAACTGCAATTAGGTCAGCAAAAGAGGCTTTACTAGAGAAAGGATATACTCTGCTATCACTTTTATTATTTACTGACAGTCTTCAGGATGGTAGCTATTATTCCACTGTTTGTTTTTGTTTTGTTTTGTTTTTTAAAGCTTTCAGGAGAGGGAAACAAACAAACAAACAAAACAAAACAAAACCATTACCTACCAAGGAAATCCACTTTTATACCATTTACTAAGTGGCCTTAAAAGGACCATTATTCCCGAATACAAGCTTTTCCTCAGCTCTGGCAGCAAGCATTCTGCTGGGATGCACAAAAACCTCCCTTTCCTGTGTAGCAAATGTACCATTACAACTGCTCTGGGCATTATGGCGTTCTAGCTCCACTTATTTACACTTGAGTGTGAGTGTATCTTGAGGTCAGGAACCAAGGGGAAATCAACGTATATGTAGCTATGGTGCGCCTATGAAACTCTAATGTATTTCACTCCTCTTGTTCCATTAAATTCAGATGTCCTCACCCTGAGAACAGGTTCCAATGACAAAATATTTACATTATACATTCATATTAAGAAACATGGAAAAGAGCACAAAATTTTAAGTTAAGAAAACTAGGTTCATGTTATGGCTCAATAACATATAACTTCTGTGGCCTGGGATTTCACCTACCTCTAAAGCTCAGATATAGTGCTTATAAAGGTCAAATAAAATAATGTATACAAAAGTATTTTATTCTATAAATTGTGACACAGATGATATGTGTTATTCTCATATGAGTTTGAAGAACAGTAAAAAGAGGCTGATGATCCTAACAGGATATTTCTACATGGCATAAAGAACTCAGGGCTCAGAGTCAAAAAAATATTTAAACACAGTTCTACTATTTACTCTGCTCATAAATCCTGGTCAGTCATTAAAAACCTTTCTAAATCTCATTTTTCTTATCTGCACACCTGAGATAAAAATACCTATTTTGCCTATATCATAAATGTTATTCCAAGGCTACAATAAGAAAACACATTTGAAAGCTTAAGGTTTTCATAAAAAAGATGCTCCATATCATATGTCATCAGGGAAATGCAAATCAAAATAATGAGACAGTACTACACACCCATAAGAATGGACAAAATCTGGAACACTACAACACCAAATGCTGGTTAGGATATGGAGCAAAAGGAACTCTTATTCACTGCTGGTGGGAATGCAAAATGGTACAGCCACTTTGGAAGACAGTTTGGCAACTCCTTACTAAACTAAACATACTCTTATTTTATGACCCAGCAATTGCACTAGGAGCTGAAAACTCATGTCCACACAAAAACTTGCACACAGATGTTTGTAGCAGCTTTATTTATAATTGCTAAAACTTGGAAACAATCAAGGTGTCCTTCAGTAGATAAACAGATAAATAAACTGTGGTATATCTAGACAATGGAATATTATTCAGCACTAAAAAGAAATGAGCTATTGAGCCATGAAAAGGCATGAAGGAAAATTAAATGCATATTACTAAATGAAAGAAACCAATCTGAAAAGACTACATACTGTATGATTACAACTATATGATGTTCTAGAAAAGGTAAAACTATGGACACAGTAAAATGATCAGTGGGCCAGGGGTGGGGGCACGGGGAGATGAACTGGCAGACCACAGAGGATTTTTAGAGCAGTGAAAATACTGTGTACGATATTATAATTATGGATATGTCATTATACATTTGTCCCAACCCACAGAATATATAACACCAAGAGTGAATCCTAAAGTAAACTAAGGCCTTTGGGTGATTATGATGTGTCAATGTAGGTTCATCCTTGGTTAAAAAAAGTACCGTTCTGGTGAATGATACTGATAATGGGGGAGGCTATGCATGTGCAGGGCAAGGAGTATATGAGAAATATCTGACCTTCCTCTCAAATTTGCTGTAAACCTAAAATTGCTCTAAAAACAAAATACGGTCTTTAACCGCCCCCCCCAAAGAAGCTTAGGACTTGACAGTTTGGATCATCATTAATAATAATAAGTTGCATTTTTCTAATCTGACCCACCTCCAACAAGATTTAAACGCTAATGGATGAATAGCTGACTCTGCTCCCAAAACTCAAGGATATATTGTTTAGAGTCTCTAAAATTTTTATTACCGTGTTGGATCCCTCAAGTTGACATATTTTGACACTGTCTGCCGAAAATGATATATCTCTCTTTTCTTGAACTATATTCTGAAGCTGCAAAGAAAGCTGTACATACTAAATTCTAGAGAAACAACCCCTCACTCCCTTTCACTTGTCCACAAAACAAACTTCTAAAGGCATTACATACAAAATAAGATGGTGCTCTTCACATGAGGAATCACTATCTATATGTATTACTCATTATTCACAATGACTAAACCCATAAAATATTTCCAAAGAAACGACAAAGGCCAAGTGTCTAAAGGCAACAACCACTACCCCCACAAGTAAACATGCAAGCCAAGAGTCACAAGGCTTGTGTTTGTCCTTTATATCAATAGCCACCAGCATGGAGATGACTGTGGGTTAAAACTATCTCTGCCTGAGACAGCTCCCAAACTGAGTATCCCTCACCACATTTTCTATTTGAATTCTCACTTATATTTATTTATTTATTCATTCATTCATTCATTCATTCCTCTTCCACTGAGTAGCTGCACTCTTCCCAGAAAAGGAAATTAACAGCCTTTAAGAAACATAACTCAATCTTCCACTCCACTGGAAGTGGATAGAGGGTTGGGTTTTGGAGACAACTTCTCAACTAACATATAAAAGCAAGGCAGGGGTTGGGAGGTGGGGGCATTCTCCACAACTGAAAGACTAGATATCTCTTTACAGAACTTGTAATTAAACCCATATAGTGTGCCTAACATAAATAACACTGTTTGAGGTGAGAGCAGGAGTAGAGAACAACACTCTAGGGGCCACTCAGAATCCACTGCTGATGAAAATACCATCCTATACTTCGGTGACCAACTGGATGAAAGAAGACAACAAATACTTTTTTACTCTTATTGAAATACACTATAAATACAGAAAAATTCACATAAGCATACAACTCAAATTTTCACAAACTGAACACACTAGTGTAACCAACAGCCAGATTTTTAAAAAATGAATTATTACCATCAATCCAGAAGCATCCTCATGTCCCTTCTTCCAGTCACTACCTACACTCCCCAGGAAAACCATCTTCTTGATTTCTAAACTTTATAGGTCAGTTTTGCCGTTTTGTCATTTTCTTTACATGGAATATAGAGTATATACTCTTCTCTGTCTAGCACTTGTGTTCAACATATGCCCAATTCGAGTCCCAGAAGGCAAAAAGTAAATGCAGATGTTAACAATATCTGAAGAGATAATGGCTAAGAAATTCCCAAAACTGATAATAGAAATGAATATACAATATATAGGAAGCAAAATGTACCCCAAGTAGGATTAATTTTTTAAAAATCTAGACCAGGTAAATGATAATAATATTGAAAAACACCAGGGACTTCCCTGGTGGCACAGTAGTTAAAAGAGTCCATCTGCCAATGCAGGGGACACGGGTCCGAGCCCTGGTCTGGGAAGATCCCACATGCTGCGGAGCAACTAAGCCTGTGCGCCACAACTACTGAGCCTGTGTGCCACAGCTACTGAAGCCCGGGCACCTAGAGCCTGTGCTCCACAACAAGAGGAGCCATCACAATGAGAAGCCTGCACACCGCAACAAAGAGTAGCCCCTGCTTGCCGCAACTAGAGAAAGCCCACGCGCAGCAACGAAGACCCAACGCAGCCAAAATAAATAATTAATTTTTTTAAAAAAGAAAGAAAAAGACAAAAATAAATCTTAAGAGACAGAAAATAAGATCCATAACCTTCAATGGAATGACAATTAGAGTATCAATATATTTCTCAATAGCAATGATGGAAACCAAAAGATAGCTGAATAATATGTGCAAGTCTGAGAGAAAATGACTATCAACACAAAATTGTGTACCTATACAAACCATCTTTCAAGGTCAAAAGTATTTAAAACAGACATTTAAATAAATATAAGTATTTACTATTAACATAACTATACTAATGTTAAATGACATACTTTAGGAAGAAGAAAAATGATCCCAGGAGGAAAGTCTAAGACCCAAAAATGAATATTGACCAAGAAAACTAGCAAAGATACATAAATCTCAGTTAAGTACTGACTGTATAAAATAACAATAGAAACATCCAACTTGTGGAATTTTTAAAAATACTGGACAAAAATAGCATGTACGTTTGGAGGGGGTGATGAGAAGGAAGGAGTCCTTGTGTTGTTCAGGAGGGGGGTTAAAATCTGAATTTGTTCTAATTCACCAGTAGAGTTGGAAAAATCAAATAAGAACACAAGCCAAAAAACTCTATCAATATTTTTAAATGGCAAAGAAGAAAAGGAGCTGTAAGGCATGGAAATGCAGGACATTGAATGTAAGAAATAATATGGCAGAAACAGTTCACAACAAATGTAAATAGACAAATTCACCAGTTTGCCCGGGGGTGGAGGGTGGGGGTAGTGGTAACTTACTGATAGCCATTTGCAACAGATACCCCAAAAGCAAACCTACATTGGAATGGTTGGGATAGTTGGTCTTAGAAAAACTAACAAAACAGATCTCAAATGATATAGAAAGGAAACACATCAAACTAGTAGACCAACTTATTAAAAGAAAAGCAAAGAATCAAGGGAACAGAGATCTTCAAGACATTAGAAAAAGAAAAGGAGGAAAGCTAAGAAAGACAGAGGTCTTTAGTTGAGACATATATATTGCAAATTCAAATACTTTCAGAGGCCAGTAAGGTAATATATTTCATCAAATCTGAAAAAACTACTAATTTCAAGGGATGTCATTATTTTAGGTATTAGAAAAAAAATTGTAAGCAAAACAAAATAACCACTGCCAGTTAAAGTATAACACACCATCAAAAGTAACATACTATAACTTCAGAGCTGTTAAAAAGTAAAAAGATGAGAGCCTTAGAAATGATAAAATACAGTAAATGTATGAAGCTACAAAATATAAAATGAGAAAGGATTGGTGAGGCCTGTATTGGTCAATTTTTCTTAAAATCTCCAAAAGTAGTTAAACAAAACACATCTACAGGAAGTGTTTCACAGTCCTCCAAATTGTGATCTTCACACAGGAGAATACAAGAATTTAATTCAGAGATGATAAGGGGTTGTAATTTTAGAATATCGTAAGATTTCTAGGTGAAACAACTCCACCTATAAAAATGTGCACTGCTTACGGAAAATATGCTGTTAAAAAAGAGCAAAGAGAACTCTAAAGATCTGAAGCTGCTTCGATTATCCTTTTCTGCAAAGATGTTGAAATTATCCATGATGACATTAGTTGCTACATGGGGATGATGACCAGAGGTTGACAGGTAAAGAAAGGAGAGAACAACATTCAAGAATGGGAAACTTCTGGAGAAGATAAATGAATATAGAAAAAATAATCCAAAAAAATGTGGTTTGGCTGTAACACAGGAGTACACTATAGAGCACAGAGGAAAAATAGGAAGTATACAGATAAATCACTCAATTTTTAAAGCCATTTAATTTACTGACATGAAGAAAATATTCATCAGCTTGGTGCTTTGTGACCACCTAGAGGGGTGGGATAGGGAGGGTAGGAGGGAGATGCAAAAGGGAGAGGATATGGGGATATATGTATACATATAGCTGATTCACTTTGTTATACAGCAGAAACTAACACTGTAAAGCAATTATACTCCAATAAAGATGTTTTAAAAAAAGAGAGAAGAAGAAAATATTCAGTGGTGCTAAGAACTGAAGAGTACAAATTGCAATTTTTCTTATTTTATCAAACTTCCCACAAAAAGAATAACGGGGACTTCCCCGGCGGTCCAATGGTTCAGATTCTGCCTTCCAATGCAGGAGGTGCGGGTCCTATCCCTGGTCAGGGAACTAAGATCCCACATGCCTCGGGGTGTGGCTAAAAATTAAAAAACAAAAACAAACAAACAAACAAAAATGAAATTTAGAGCATCCGGAGGAAATCATTAGGTTACATGCTTATACATATGTCGTTATCTTTTTTAAAATGAAATAACTTTCAAAAAGAATGTTTGAAATCTAGCTGGTTCTTGAAGTTTGTTTTCAATAAATATTATATACACATTCCTTTTTTAATTTAATTTTCTGTTTTATTTATTTATTTTTGCATTTTGGCCGTGACGTGCAGCATGCGTGATCTAGTTCCCTGACCCTGCATTGGGAGCACAGAGTCTTAACCAATGGACCACCAGGGAAGTTCCCAAGATTTTGTTTTTAAGGACTAAAATCTAACCTGAATTGCATTTTGTATGGTGATCATAATTTATTAGGATAGTCATAATTTTCAAAATTAAAAAAAAAAAATCCCAAGAATGCTTTGTTAACTGTACTTCCCAGTAGGCACTGTGCTGTCATATGTTCTCCAAAATAATAATTAAGTACCCCTGAATGATGGCACTTTTAAGCACTTTCACTTTTCAACATAAAAGGCAGAAAAGCAGAGAAGAAACATTGCACAGTTTTTGCCTGAAGGCAATAATTTTATCAGCAGAGCATATCCTCAGTTCAGAATCTGGGCTCTCTATACAATGAAGACCAATTACTTTGTCTGCCTTATAGGCAAATACTTACTTAATGTAGAAATGATGGTGCTAAGAGAGTTGATAATAAGAGTTTGTTTATGGTGGTCAGGTGACCCTTCAAAGTTAAAATAATCTCCCATAAAGTTGACTGGGAAATAGGGCAAATATAAAAGCACCTTCTTCCATTCACAAAGGACTGCAGTCTCAAATATCTCACACTGCAGATGCTCCAAAAGTAGCAGTAGGATGAGAGCCAATTTTTACCATATGGAAGACCCAAACCTCAACTGCTCTTCAAGTAAAATGATGTCGTCAATCCCTACACAGGATGGAGACTCCTCCAGTTTTAAGGAAACATGCTCACAGAATCTCCCAGAGGTCTAAAAGGACCCAGGGATGCTGTAGTGTGTGAATGTGCAGGTTGAAACCACTACAGATCTTTTTCTAATAAGTAGGAAGCCAGGTTGAAAAAGAAGAGAGAAGCAGAGAAGCTGAGAAGCTGAGCAAAAGACTCTAGATTACCCAACTCTGAAACCCATCCAACCTATGGATACACCTGAAAATGCAGATAACACCTACTTGTCATCAACGTCATAATGATTGACTGAGGTAATGTATAGTCTAACAATATAGGAAACAAAACAGGCACACAATGAATGCACTATTTACTATACTGATACCTCCCAGGAAACCTAGCAAAGAAAGCTGGGTGATCAAAGTAGGGTGTATCTCGGCTGATTTTCTGGAAAACTTTTAGGAAGTCTAACTTATTCACCAAAAAGCTATTAGTAAGGCCCAGATATTCATTTGGATTTTCATCTTCTAATCTGAGGTAACCCAGTAGATTATCTGTACCACTGGGTACACTTTAGCTTTTGTGTTTATGTACACAAATCTAAAACCAACTTTCAAAGTTTTACGTTAACAATTTACCTGTTTAAAACAAATAATCTAAACTTCTGCTTTTCAAGCATTACTTCTATTTCAGCACGTTCCAATGCAGCCTTCTGGAGAATAAACTTGAAAGTAAAAAAAAAAAATGGGGTGTAAAAAAGAGGCTGTATGAAAACACTTTCCAGTGCTATGTAATCTGGCAATTTGGAACTCCTGCTAGATAGAAACAAAGACTTGAAAGGAAGGGGCATCAGCAAACAGGGTAGTAGATACTAGAGACTGACTCAGTCACTAGGGAGAAAATATTTAATCGATTTAGCACAAAACAGGCACAATAACTAAAAATATTTCCCATTCAACAAATAGAATTCCCTTTCTGAATCCTGGAAACTAAAGAGAAATAAAGAGATAAATAGGCAATGCAATTAAATGTGCTTACAGAGCCGGCCATTTTCTATTAACAGCTACTTGAACACACAACACTATTTATCAGAGGTCTTCTGAGTACTTTATAACAATTTCACAAAATACTCCCAGGAAATCAAATGACAAATCTCATGGAACCAATTGTGCTAACAGAAGAAATTAAAATAAGGCTTTGACTTTGAAAGCCTGGTCATCCTGGACAACTGCTGAAGATGCAGTGGGTGCTCCCAGTAGGCTCTGAATGTTTTCGATGCCATTAACTAGAAGCACAAATAAGAAGAGCTACAAATATCATTTGTTTAAATTTTACCAATCCTATACATTTTCTTTCTGAGCACTTTAAAGAAACCAAAACAATGTTAATTCAGGATGATTAAAAAGACCCTAGGTGCTTTGTCAAAAAGTGCTTTACAAAAGTCAAACAAACAAAATAAAAATAAGAGAAATAGCTATATTTCATGACAAGAACTTCACAGGTTGACTGATTAGCTCAGCGTTTTATATTGAAATCTTTACTATGTGAATCCTTTAAAACGTTCGATGATGAACTAAATGAAGCTGGTTTGTTCTTTATTAATAAGACTAAGTCAGGATGATCTACTTTACAAAGCATAAAAAAATTAATTATCAAATTTAAAAGAGTTGTAGTATGTACTCTTTTAGTGCTAAAGGTACTCATTAAAACTCAGTTGAAGGTTGTCTACCAGTCTATTTCCCCCTCATTGTTATATTTTACTTACCTCTTCATGAACCAAATTATCCAAGACTTAAGGAGGAGAAGTCTTCCAAAACAGGTGTCAGATACATGGCCATCACATATGGCTATATTGTATGTATGTATGCAAAGTGATAATTTAGAAAAGTTCATAAAACTATGTGGAGGGTCACACATATATGTGAATTAATTAAGGGAGGGATGGGTTGGGAGACAGGAACAGAATATGTTTACTGTAAACAATCTGTCAGCAATAATGTCTGGTGTCCAAAATTAGGTGTGCATCCTGCATAGGTCTGATTTAATTTCTCCACTCAATATAATATAAGCAAACCCAAGCAGCACATTTTTTCTATCGAAGTAGAAAGGTCTTAGATGATTTCTCTAATTATAACTATACATAATATAGAGGAACTTAGTACCATTATACCCTGCCTTAAATGAATTAAATAAAATTTAAGCTATCTGTTCAGTACATTTTCAATAGGCAGCAAGAGGAAGGAGATCAGTAAAAAGGCTTTCTGTTACTCACCTGTAACCCTCTCCTTTGTAGAATACTGGAATCATCCATAATAGACAGCAGACCAAAAAAAGCCACTCTCCAGTTAGTTAACCACTAGTGCCTACTTGCATATCGCTGGGTAAAAAGGCAAAAGAGGCAAACAATCAAGCCCGCTCTCCATGCTGTGCCTACTGTTCCACTAAACCAGCTCTCTCTCAGTCCAGCGTGAGTACACAATCACTGTCTCACACCAGAGCCACGTCTTTCTTCACAGCAGTCCAGATAGATCTCATCTGAATCACCATCAAAAAAGGGGGAAATTTTTCATATTTGTTTTTCTCTTGCATACATACCCCTTTGGTTGAAAATATCTGAAGTACCAAGAAAAGGACAAAGATCCCGGGAAAAAATTCCAATCTTTAACATCCTGACTTCACTGCTTATTAAAAAGGTTTGGCAAACAAAACAAGAGAGTCTCCACCTACAGCTACTAAGCTTATAAAATCCATGTCACGTTTTCCTTTCCAAAAACAAAACCACGTCACATACATTTTTTAAAAAGATAATTCTTCAGAAATACAAAGAAAAACACATTATTCTGGCGCTATATTTTAAGCTTAGGCTGATATAAAACCAGTTATTGTTTTGACTAAGTCGGCAAAATTCCTTTCATCCTTTGTATAGACAAAGCAAATGTCAGATTCTTTCAATACTGTGACAGGCTCTTTTGTTTCTTTATCTCTAGATACGCTGGTCTTCACTTCTTGGACAGTCACGAAAGCCTCTTTCTTCAGGAGCTTAGGTCATTGCTAAGGTCGGCTTCCCTGTTCTTTTATGTCCTGGAGGGAGCTTGTACACGTTTGGTAAGTTCTGAGCATGGACGAATTCATTCATCTATTCATTGCTGATAGTACTGTCACAGGAAAAGCTCCCCATTCTATCAGACTTCTAAAAGGGCACAGCATGAAAAAGGCTAGTTTTACCCAGACTTTAATAATCTCAGAATCGTTTCTTTGGTCACTGGTTGTCATTTTCAAAGCAAGACTTCAGCCAAGTTTACAGATGCTTCTAGACTCTTAATTTATATATTTATAACATATACATATATATATATAGAGAGAGAGAGAGAGAGAGCGTGAAAGGTTAGCTCTCATGATGCGATTTTGTCACTTAAACATCCCATAAGCAATGTTTCAAACTTTCCAATTTTATAGTAATTGCCAGAATCCTAGTAAACACAGGGGAAAGAAAACCAAGGCATGTTAGTGATTTTTCTAGTAAGTCACAAAAGAACTGTTAGCAAAGGCAGCACTATATTCTTAGGAAGAGGGTTAAATACGTTATCTACCAATTCACAATCACTGTTCTTCAAACTATAGGACATGCACAAATTATTCACTCTCCAAAGAATTTCAGAAGATATTAATCCAAATTTCCTAATTTGACAAATAAAGTTATGTATAAAGCACCCTGAATCAGGCTGTTGTACTCTCTAAGGAGTAAATATAGCAATAACTATAGGACAGATTCAGTCTGCACCTAACAAGGAGAAAAGGCTGCCCCTCCTATAATTATGGCAGCTGCACCAAACAGTCTGGGGCTTGAAGGAAGGTCTATTTACAAAATCTTTTTCTGGTCTTCTTACAACTGACTCTAGTCACAAGAGCTAGCCACACTGCTGAAAACTGCACACAAAGCAGGATCCATCTCTCTTTCATTCAGCAAAAACCTTCTAATCTTTAGCACAACCAGTGTGGTCTTTCATTGTGAGAGCTAATAAATCCACATCTCCATGGACTCCTTCCATCTGCTGCTTTAAACAACTAATGGACGGATTATGTCTATGGGGAAAACAAACACAAGATCTGAACAGACAGCTGATTTGCATAGGGTGTGTTATCTACTGTACGAGTATCTACAAAGTCACAGGATTTTAAAGCTACAGAGCCTCTATCAAAATAGATTTTATTAACTAAAATACATACATCAGCAGAGAGGAAGTAGGAGTGAGCCTCTAATCTATCTATCCCTGTAGAAATAGAAATGGTGTATTCTGATAAACTGTTCAGGCCAGACATTCAAAATTCAAACTCTTCATTCATTTACTTATTCAGGAACCATTTATTATGCCAAGCATTGAGATGGGCAGTAGGGAAAGATTACCAAGATTAACATTACCCATAAACTAATAATTCCATTCTAGAAGAGCTCAAGTCCAATGGGGAAGCCAAATAAACAAGTAATTATGATACAACGTGGGAATTCTGACAAAGAGGACTCAATTCATTACATTGGGAAATCTACAAAAAAGGCTTCCAGTGCCAAGTGCCATCTGGTCACTGAAACAAACCTTATAGGATTATCAGACCTTGGCCGTTACCTAAAGTATGCATAGCTTAAAAATCTTTAACCAGTCCTCACTAACCAAAAAATTAAGTAACAAACTCCTTCCCTTGGCATTCAAGGCACGCTATAATATAGGAACAATAGATTTCATCTCCACCACTACCTTGCTGTAACCTTAGCCTTCCAATGAGAAAGAACAATGCACTGCTTCCTGAATACATACCATCCTCCTTCTTCTCTATCTCATATTCTTTGTGGTTAAACAGGAATACAATCATACACCTTATCGGACAGCTGAATAACTTAAACAACATATACCAATGCTTCTTAAACTTTTTCAATATTTCTAATGACAGTGTAGAATGCACCCTGCCCAAAATTTCCTGCCATAACCTGGCTTCTTTAAAGCCTCATGTTTTGTTCTTAAAATTCATACCAATTTTGCATTCTTCTCTCTAATCTAATAAATTTTCATTTTTAATACCAAAATAATATTTACAAATGCTGATTAAATTGTAGGAGACTGAAGAAGAGTAACCAGAGAAGTGGGAGGAAAATCAAGACTGCTAATGCTATCAAAGAAGCCAGGAAAAGAGTGTTTAGGGAGAGCTGAACAGTAACAAATGCTGCCAAGAGACCCATCTCTAAAGAAAACCCCTGAATTTACTGACTTGGAAGTCATTGGTGTCCTCTGTAAGAGTTTCAGGGGTAGACAGGTGAGAGGAGCAGAAGCCCTCTCACAGAGTGCTTCTGTAAGTGAGCAGGAAATGAGGAAATAAAGATGGCAGATCTTGACAACTCTTCCACCTTCCACTTAACTCTTTTCTATCCTTCACAGCCAAATCTCTTCAAAGAATTTATTCTCAAAAAGGAATGGACAGGATTCAGGGCATTTACAGAAATAGGAGGAGGAATATTTCTTCCATTGTAACAGAAGAAAAAGCAAGTATAGGTAACAAAATATCTGTTAATCTTAGTGGTAAAGAAGCTAACAAAGTTTCCAAATTATAGCTGTTTTCTCTGTGAAATAAGAAAGAAATCAGCAAAGAGACTGGAAATTTGAGAAAAGCAAAGAGAATCTGAAAGAGATAATGTAGAGAACAAGAAGATAAGTTAAAGAAAAAGGACTGGCAAGCAATGTTGAGAACTGACTGACAGACATTATTCATCATAATTTTATAGGGCCAGCTACCAATCTGCTCCATGTGTGGCTTTCTTCAGTAAACTACAGTTAACACAAAGGCAAACGTTTTACCAGATGAATTTACCAGATGGATTGACAAAAAATGGGGCAAAAGACTTACGACACTGACGGAAGAGCTAAAGAGTTAATGGACCACAGAATCTAAGCTAAAAGATTAAAGGACAGGAAGAAATTAGAATGATCTAATAGAGATGCTGATAAGCCTAAGAACTGTTATACTCTAAGAATAATTAAATGAGGGAACTGAAAATCTATCAGGTCATGGTGAGGAGGTTATCCAGCATTATGACGTTAGTAGGTATTCCAAGGCACAGAGTATAGTCCTGAAGAGGGTACACAAGTGGACTATAAATGATGATGATGATGAAGTTAATTTAAGTAACTGTGATGCCAGGATCCTTCCCTGTGGAAGGATCCACACGGTCGCTGTGGATAACTGTAGGAGTTGGGAGGAGTAGGAAGACTTATGCCTGATGATAGTATCTAACATAAAAGGGGAGGAATAATTGGGAGGTTAGTAAATACAGTGGCCAGGAATGGAAGGGCTTAGACATAAGGACTGCTAAGAAAAATTACCCTAACAGTTCATATTGAATCCTGCTTCAAATAAAGTTGATTTATAAACAGTCGTCATAATATAATCCAAATCCCTTATTTTATTCCTGGATAAATTAGGACCCAAGAAGGGGATATAACCTGCTCAGAAACTGTATACTAGGAACTTAAATTCACGTTTCTGCTAGAACATGCAGCTTTAATTAAATAGAACAATGAAGGAAGGTTTCCTGTCCTAGGAAGGATGAATAGAACATTTTCATCAACTTCTCTACTATACATTAATTTGGTGTTAAAAAGACCATTTGGCAATGACTAGGTAGAAACTAGGACATCTGCAGAAATAAATAAAATTAAATATATAAATTCTCAGAATAGGTTGCATCCATGCATGTTCTCAGCAAATATCATCCTTTCATTTATCCGAATGTGAGTAAAATATCTTATGATTAACCCAATGTGGAAAGCTATAAGGAGCTTTATATGGTAAACAAGCCAAGGTAAGCCCAACAAGAAAATTAACTCTTGTTGTAAAACGCAAGTCCTGAAGGTAGTCTCAGAGGAGACCTTTCTCCACTAGGCATGCAGCACTGCATGCAACACAAAACACAGAACCTGGAATCTCTTCGGTTCATGATAGGTCCTCAACAAAGAATTCTTTTTAATTTGCTGCTTAAATGGAAACTCAGTCAAATAAAATTTCTTCAAAATAAGCCTTTTTATACAGGAAAAATATGCTCCTCAAGGTAAAAAGAATGATTTTACTGATATCCCCTGTTTTACAATATGCATGGGTTTACAGTTAAGATTCTCCACTCAAACCTTATAGGAAATCACTGTCATTATTTCAAAATAAAAAGTTAAATAAACCAGCTGAAACTTGCTTGATTTCTACATTTTCATTTTACTGTATCCTATAAATGCACTTTATTTTGTTCCCAAGATGCCCATACATCTTAGGGACCTTTCTGTTTGGAGTTTTGTGCCCCTTTTGAAAAACAGTCCATTAATTGTGTTTGCCAGAAGCAGTCTCAGTCCCTCAGTGCAGGTAATTTATTTCATGTGGGTCTGAAAATTAAGAGGTCAAATGGGGGGAAAAAGTGGGCTGAAACTGCAATAATTACTGTCATTTAAAAAAATCTGGGGCTTCCTTGGTGGCGCAGTGGTTGAGAGTCCGCCTGCTGATGCAGGGGACACGGGTTCATGCCCCGGTCCAGGAAGATCCCACATGCCGCGGAGCAGCTGGGCCCGTGAGCCATGGCCGCTGAGCCTGCGCGTCCGGAGCCTGTGCTCCACAACAGGAGAGGCCACAACAGTGAGAGGCCCACGTACCGCAAAAAAAAAAAAAAAAAAAAAAATCTAGGCAAAAGTTATAAGTAATCACAGAGCGGAAAATCAACTAACATCATTTTTATGTCTTTTGCTTACTACAATGTAAATTTTACACAATCAAAACAGAAAACTTTCCTACAATTTTCAAAAGCAGAAAATCACTTCTGTATTCCTTTGTATTCCACTTTTAGAAGTTCTGTTTTCCCTGTTATTTTTTAAAGGATAAAACTAAAAGTCTATACATACTCACATTCCAACAGACATGCCACAAGACAAAGGATTCCTTTCAATCCAAACACTGACATAAATAATTCAAAACTTTTATAGAAACTAGAAATCCTATCACTAAATTCTAATTCCTAAAGTATATATATCTCCCTTGCCTTAAAGGCCTAGATGACTTAAAATGAAAATGATTTTCCCTGTGAAAACTGCCCAAAGTAATTAAGTTAGTGTAAAATCAAAGCTAGAAAATCAATGATTTAAAAAATAAAAACATAACAGACAGCATATGCATTGACCTCCAGCCCCTCTTGAGATTCCAAAACCCTCTTTAACAACTGATATAGCAAGCAGACAAAAAGTCAGTAAGGACCAAAAAAACCCTGAACAACACTATCAACCAATGTGACTTAGATGACATTTGTAGAGCACTAACACAACAGTGGCAGAACACTGTTTTCCGCTTTCAAAGACTCAAGCCCATGCCAAGAGCAGAAAAACATGCATAACTAGAATTTTATACAATATTTAAACGCATTTATACTCACTCTATCATTTGGAATTTTTATCCAATGAAATCTGGTTTTGAGGGGGAAAAATCCCTACCTTTTTACACTTTTACATGATGTCTTGACTCCTCCCTAGATTCATTCTCTAACTTCTGAACACTGCCTCTAAGGACTGAAAACATCTTCATTAAGAAAAAAAAAAGTTGCCTATACAGAGATAAACTAATTAGAAAATTCCAGTCAGTAGCAAATACCAATATTATCATAATCACATAACCTTGTCCAACTGATGCCAAGGAATGTTCTGAGACTCTCTTGAAATAATAGAATAATAGGAAAAGTACACTTTGTATAGGCATTTGTGATATAACAGAGAAACCACTGGAATCAGAAACAAAAGAATCCCAATCCACTACTTGTTAACAATCATCATCTTGAGTGGTATATTCATACTACCTCACAGCTTCTTCATTTATAAAGCAGAGTTAATAATACAGTATGCCGGCTTTCCTGGTGGCACAGTGGTTAAGAATCCACCTGCCAATGCAGGGGACACGGGTTCGAGCCCTGGTCCGGGAAGATCCCACATGCCGCGGAGCAACTAAGCCTGTGTGCTACAACTACTAAAGCCCGTGCGCCTAGAGCCTGTGCTCTACAACAAGAGAAGCCACCACAGTGAGAAGCCCGCACACCACAACGAAGAGTAGCCCCCACTCACCGCAACTAGAGAAAGCCCGTGCACAGCAACGAAGACCCAACGCAGCCAAAAATAAATAAATTAAATAAATAAAATTTTTTAAATAAATAAATAACATAGTGTGGCAAAAATTACAAGAGTTTTAATATCTAATAACTTAGAGAAATGCAAGAAAACAGGTATATTCACATATTGCTGGTAGAAAGTAAACTGTTAAAAACAATAATACCTATTAAAATAAAATATGCATATAACCTTTGATCCAGCAACTCCATTTTAGAGGATCTATTCTAGAGAGAGGGAAGCGTCAACATTTAAGAATATATGAATATGGATATTTATTACAGCATGTTTAATATCTGCCAAGAGAGGAAAAGATGAAAAAACATTGCATAGGGATTTTTAGAAGTCCCTTAAAACCTTGAGTTTCCCACATCTCAGTGGTTCCCAAACCCTGCTGCACATTACAATCAACCTGAGCTTTCGAAAATCCTGATCCCCAGGTCACATCCCACACCAATTATATTTGAATGTCTGAGATCAGGAGCCAGGTGTCAGTATTTTGAAGATTCCCAGATAATTTCGATGTGCAGCAAAGTTTGGGAACCAATACCACAACTGTTAAAAAAGAAGTCTACTGTTCTGAGGTCCCTCCCTGTTTAGGATTGCTAGGTTTAGCAAATAAAAATACAGAATGTCCAGTTAAATTTATCCTGCTCTAACAATCAATTTTTTGTCTGGTTTTGGATGAGAAAAGGGAGTTGTCAGACAACACTGAAGGAGAGGTTTCTCTATAATTTCTCAACAAAAGTGGTTCAAGTGAAACCAAGAGAGAAACTTCCCAAATATAGTGATTACAAAATAATAAGAAACATCATCAGAGAGATTAACAGCATTCATTCTACAAAAAGAGAGATCTGGATTCAAACCATACTTCTATCATGAACCATCTGTGTGAACTTGGGCAAGTTACCCACTTTTAAGCCTCCACTTCCTCAATTTATACATTGATTGAGTAATCATGTCTATTTCATAGGGTTGGTATAAGGATTAAATAAAGCTAATCCATTTCAAATACTCAGCATAGTCCCCAGCACACAGGATGCATTCAACAAATGTTATTATTTTTAATCATGCAGTAAATGACCCCTTCAAAATTGGCCCTGCTATAAAAAACGCTAGTTGATGTGGAAATACTAGTTAATATCTCCCACAAATTACTTCTATGGGAAGGATACGACTATTCTTTAGCTAATCTCTGATTATTTACTTAAGTAGGCAAGTACCAAGTAGAATAACATCATGTATGAATCTAAAAGAGTTTTTTTAATGCATTTTAAGCACAAAGAGGATTTTGCATCCTATGTTCAAAGTACTATTCTTTTCTCCATGAAACTAATATCCTAAAATGCCAATGAGCCATGCTTCTCATTGACATCAATAATTGTGCTGCTGAAGGAAGACAGCTGAGGCCCTTTAATACAATGCAGCTAACACACTGCCATCATAAGCTTATAATGAGAACTACTATTGTTCAGAATGATAAGGCTAGATCAGATGCCCATCAATTCCTTTAATAGGCACAATACAGCAATTTACATTTGGATTCATAATCAGAAACCTAAACTAAACTACTATAGAAGACACGATAAAATGTCTTGTAAAATGTTTTGTTAGACAGAGATGCTCCTAATCCCAGCATTCTGAAACGCAGATCAAAAGTCACAGTACAGAGCACACAGACCACAATTCCATACAATCCTACCAGGTAAACAAAACACCCAGACTCATTCATTTGTAGCAAAATACGTTTTAAACACTATAGTTCTTTGACAGTGTTGATAATAACATTAATCTTTCATTGCCATTTACAGCTATATAACTGCATCAATGCTGATTTATAATTATATACATATTTCTTGAATAGGAGGAAGGGGAGGCAATTCTTATCACTCATTTAGAGAAACTATATGATTTGTTTTGATATAAATCTTCCTGCTCATAATTAATTCTCCAGGCATTTTCATTGAAAGCATAGTGGCAAGCATCTTTTTACCCCATTTAATACTAGTAGTCTATAGAAAAACTATAATCAAGGACAACATATATATAAAGCAACTAACCTGTTTTCTTCTTTAAAACATAGCAATATAAAACGTTCACAAATCAATTACACTGCTTTAAAAAAGAGCAAAAAACTTAACCTCCTAATCACACTGAGTGACACATAATGGAATAGTTACTGAAAATGCAAAACTCAACAGCAGTTTCTCTCCCTCCCCTATACCACCTTCTGCTCTGCACTGTTCACTACACAACTCTCTTTGTCCTAAAAGCCTGGGATCTTGCTAAGCACAAAGACTGTATCTCATTCTTCTCTGTGCACCCAGCACCGGGCACAACAAACTGGCACAGAAGAGTCGAAAAGGTTTATTAAATTTAGAAAGACACGATACCTGTCCTAAAGGCAATCCTCATCTAACAGAAGAGTGGCTCCCCTAAAGGTCTGTCTCTTTTTTAATCCTTCAATGTTCTCAAGTGAACTCATCCACATTCATAGCTTCAACTACCATTTCATACTGATGATTCTTTGCCTCTTGAAGCCCTATCTCTAGCACAAATTTCCTGAGCTCTAAAAACAATTCTTACTGGCAATAGATCCCTCAAATTAGACATGGCCAAACGAGCTCTTTTTTCCACTCCCTAGGCCTGCCCTGGCTCCCATAATCTTGTGGGGTTTTGGGGTTTTTTTGGTTTTTTTTGATTAATGAAATCACTCTGTGAGATCTATCAAGTCTTTGTAATTTTAATAATCATTGGAGGCTTCTAAGCAGAGGATAACTATTAGATCTCTAGTTCCAGAAAAAATCTGAAACGTTTTTCATAAACAAGCCAATTAAAGAGTCAGAATAAGGGTAAATAAAATGGGGAAAGGTGAAAGAAACAACTGATGAGGAAAGCAAGAGATGTACAGAGAGTAAAGAACACGGGCAGATACAAAGACCCTCATTCAGTCAGAAAACACTCTCTGAGCACTTTACACTGATCTCCCTCCCTCTCCCTCTCCTCATCAACCATCCTCCCACTTTTTTTATCTGCAAACAATCACCTCTACACAAAAGACCCCCTCCAACCCATTTCTCTCTAGTGCCCTAATCAAAACTCTCAACCAGTTTGTTAATCCTCAAGGGCTCCCCACTACTTAAAACTGAGGTCCTGATGCCTCCCTTAACATCCAAACTCCTTTGCTCTTTAATCCAATTTACCCAACCTACTGTTCACAACCTTATCTATCACTTCACTCCTTCCCTTAGGCTCCATGAAGACAGGGACAATGTCTGTTTTATTTAATAAGATGCAGCCAGAAGAAGGCACACTGACTGCCGTATAGTATGAGTATATAAACTCTATACTCCAGCCAAAATGAACTATTTGCTATTTCTAGGATTTTAGACAACCATACCTTTATTTCATGTTCCCTACTCCAGAAAGGCCTTCTCTCTGCCCAAAGCTTTTTATCTCTAAAACTTATCCATCCAGGTCTAGCTCAAACACTACCTCTTCCATGAAGTTTTCTTTCATTCCCTAGAAAAAGTTATTTATTGCCTCACAGACAACTTCTACCATCCTTTGATCACTTCTAATCATCCTTTAAAATCCAGCTCAAGCATTATCACTATTAAGCTTTTAATTCCCACCCACATCCAGAACTGATCACTACCTATTGTGTCCAAACTATGCCTCACACAGTTTTCTATTATAACAATTATACAGCAATTATTATTTAGTTCTCTGAGAACAAGGACAATGCCTTCTGTATCTTATTTTCTCCAGCATTCACCTCAAATCCTGACACCATGTGAGCACTAAAAACATGTTTGCTGAATGAATAAAAATCCAGACAATATGTGGATACAGTATTTCTCAGTACTAACCTAAACCAGTTGAGATTTAGGAAGGGACCCTAAAAGCCCAAAGATACCATTAACCTAATTTAAAGGCAAATCTAAATATTATCCTCAAAATTATAATTATATTATGTTATCTCCCTTTTATAGCTCTCTGCTTAGAGAATGAGTACTTTGGTCAATTTACCTCTAACTTTATAACATTCTGTAGAGCAAGATTATTTCACAGGTTCTACAACAGATGAAAACATGCCTCTATGTAATAAGTAGCATAGGCTGAAATATGCATATTAGTTTCATATAGATCACAGAACCAATTGGACTAACACAAGTTCAGTTTGACCTATCAGTGCTTGCATTGTTATAAACATGCTTATTACATATGCATTTCATAAGTTAAACACTGATGGAATATTTTAACTCACAATTCTTCCTACAAGTCTCCCTCACTTAACACAGTAATAAATCATGATTACACACACACACACACACACACACACACACACACAACCATGGGCTCTAAAATGTGTCATTTTACATGGCACAGAACAATTTTGCAAGTATGGGGATATAAGATGGACATTCCAGGACAGTTTTTTTTTAAACTGCCTAAGAAAACTGTTAAATGTATTCACAAACAGAAAACATCAATCAGGAAATCTGAGACAAACAAAGGAAAAACAGAAAAGGGTTATACTAAGCTTGGGACAAGTACAGAAAAAAAAAGAAAGAAACAGAGGCAGCTTAAGAGTTGTATCTTATTCTTCTTTTTTATCAGCCACAGCTCCCAGCATAATACTTCAACATAGTGGCCATATATATAAAATTAACTGAATAAAAATAATGAAAATAAGATATGCTGCAAAGAGGTAACAGACCAAGAAAAGAGAGCCCAGCTCTTTCAATCTGTTTTATGTGCCATAAAAAAACAGGAGGAGGGACCTCCCTAGTGCTGCAGTGGTTAAGACTCCATGCTCCCAATGCAGGGGGCCCAGGTTCGATCCCTGGTCAGGGAGCTAGATCCCACATGCATGTCGCAACTAAGAGTTTGCATGCCACAGCTAAGGAGCCCGTGTGCCGCAACTAAGGAGCCCACCTGCCACAACTAAGACCCAGCGCAACCAAATAAATAAATTAAATAAATATTAAAAAGAAGAAAAGAACTCAAGATTCAAAGAGGTAAGAATTAATTATATACTAAAAAAAAAAACGGAGGACATGGCAGAAGCAATGCCATCCTCAGGGTAAAAAGCAAATAATGCCAGTTCTGGGGCAAATAGTGGTACAGGAAAAGATGGCTCAGTCTCAGGTGCTATGAAATGACCTAAAGTTAATTACACATAAAACAATCTTCAACCCCAACCATTAATGTAAATCTGGGGAGCTACCTTTGGCCATTTCCACAAGCCCTTCAAAGGCAGCTACCTTTGTCAGGGGCCCCCAAGGTCACCCCCAGGTCCAACAATATACTTGTACTCCTGACTAAAATTTATTACAGAAAAAGGAAACAAAACAAAATCAGCAAAGGGAAAAGGGGCATGATGAAGTTCAGAGGAAACCAGAGGCAAGCTTTCAAGAGTTCTCTCCCAGTGGAGATACACAGGACACATTCAATTCCTCCAGCAACAAATTTTGATAACACACATGGAATGCAATCTACCAGCGAAGTTCATCAGGCTCAGTGCTCTTAAGTTTTTATTGGAGCTGCTTACACAGGCACACTCTGCCTACTACATACCAAAATTCCAGGCCTCCAGGAAAGCAGGTATTCACATTGTTTGTATAGTCTAGACACAGTCAGTCACTCTCATCATTTAGGGAAAGCTTTATCAGTGTAAGAAACAGTTTACAGTTCAAGTTCCCAAATGCTAACCAATGGCCAATCTTGCATGCAGGCTTTTTCAAGGACAGCAGTCTCAGGCCTTGTTAAATCTTTTCTGCACGCTACTCTTTCTTAACATTCCCCCCTTTCAAGGTTACCAGTATGTACATATGCTTGAACCAGCCCTGTATTCTAGATATTCTAAGATAAGAAAAGACACACTGCAAAAATGCAGAATGACAACTCACTCACTTGGAAGCTTAAAAAAGAAAAAAGACCTGAGTCATACACCATAAGTAGATAATTTTTAGAAAAAGTGATTTTCACCTAACGCTTGTGGACTCAACTATTACATACAAACATCAAATATTATGTTAGATAGCTGTTGCAGGGAGCAGTGAATGGGGGGAAAGTTTTGTAAGAAACGAACCTTGCTGTCAAGAAGTATATAATCTAGTGATAGATGGGATCCTCTACCAAGATTCCCAGCAAATATTTACAAATGTTAACCCTATGAGAAAAAAGAAAATAGACATGTTCATGGAGAGGACTTCGAAAGCAATCTTCATAACCCTTACAGTAAAACAATTATTCAGAATTTTAGAGATTGTGTTAAAAACAATAAGAATATCAGAACACTCAAAACCGATTCATTTTGCAAATGTTTACAGAGAACCCACTACATGCTATGCTTTGTGCTATGCTCTGCAGTCCAGGTGTAAAGAGAAACACGTGCTCAAAGACTATCAGATGAGAGAAAATTTACACAATAATCATATCATCTAATATTTCCTAGAGTTTCCAAGCATTGTTCTAAGAACTTTCCATATACAAATTCATTTAATACTTAAGACAAAAAGAGAATAACTATTTTAGATAATTTTTATTCCCATTTTACAAAAGGGAAAGCATTACAGAGAACTTAAGTAATTTGTACGAAGCAAGCATCTTCTAATGGTGGCAACTAGTTTAAGCACTCAATCTTCATTCACACTCTTGGAGTCTACCCCCTATATATAGTAATAAAGGTTGTATAAGGTTTAATTGTGGTACATATAAAGTTTAACAACTGTTCAAGATGAGGGAGTCACAGAAGACTTCACAATGGAGGGAATCATTGAACTGGATCTTAAAAGATGCACAGAAGTTGACTGAACAATCTAAGCAAAAGGAACAATATATGCAATTCCACATAAGGTTCCAAGAGTCATATTAAGTACTTTGATTTCCCATTTGAAAACAGAATTTGTTAAATGAAAAGTTTACAGAATAACTGCTATTTGCTACTATATATTATTTTTTAAAAGAACTTATATTTTTACATACACAAACTTAAAATTAAGGTACAGTAAATGCTATATTTACATGTATTTTAATGAACCAGAGCACTGTAGAATGACGGAATTTCTGAACTACAAGAGATGGTTTCTGGGATGAAGACACTCTCAAAAACAGGTTTATGAAAAAAAAAGAATTAGCAGTGCTTTGAATAAAACTGCAACATGATTTAACATAATTCATAGTCAAAACTATGTATAAATAAGCTCAATGTTTAAAATATTTGCAAGATGTACAGGATATCATCCATTTGCCCCTCCAGATCATTCACTGTACCCCAAATGCAGGCTCATTATGAACTATGTCAACAGGTTCCCTTGCCCTCTTCTGTCCAGATGGGTTCAGCCAATAGGTAGCACCAGCAAGACGTCAAAGAAAGAACAGAGGGTAAGGGAGAGAGTGGAGGAGATTCATTCTCCTGGGTTGGTCACTGCAGGGTTGTGTTAGGCAGGCTGCGTCACACTACCACAAGTCATGCCAACTGTCAGGTCACTTTCTATACATAGCCTCCTCTGTCTCCAAGTTCCAAGGATCACTTCTTCCCCTCACCCTTTCAGGCCTAGGGTTGGTAACAGCACCAGGTTATTATTAAGGAGAAGGTACTATGTACATGTTGCCATTTCACTACATCCTGCCTATATCTCTTCATTATAATATCATAATTTGTCTGTTCTTTTTCCAGCCAAAACCATTTTATGTGGAATAAAATTAAATGTATTTTCAATTTATCTGTATACTCTAAAGACGAGAAAGTCTTTTTAACTCAAAGAAATTTTTATGTAATCAAAACCAAGTAAAACTTTCCCTATATGTAATCCTGATCAAAATCTTCAATATCTGAGTAGCTGAGAAAATTGAGTATCAGTAAGTCCAGCAAAAAAGTGCAATTCAAATCACCCAACTTGATAAAGACGTGCCTCTCCACTTACTTACAAGTCTTGAAATAGACCTCAGAGTCAGACCTGGTTTTGAATCCGTACTCTAACATTCACCCACTATCCTACAGCAAAGTACTTAACTTTGTTTTGTTCATCGTTGTATTCTGAGCACCCAGTACAGTGGTGATACATAGTGGGTACTTCATAAATATTTGTGGAATGAATGCACAAATTCATTCTGCAGACCTGAATTTCCTCACCTGTAAAAGAGGATAATTATGTCTACCTCACAAAAAGAAAATTTATGTTCCTGAGAAATAAAGAAGAATATATGTAAAAAAACCTAGGTACAGGGTCTAGTAAACATTAGTTCTCTATCCCAACTCAAATTATCTCCAGGATTTCTATTTTGTTTACATGATAGAATGTACAAATATCAATACTTTGCAATCTTTCCTCAGCACTGTTAATTACACTTATACATAGCAATATATGACATTAATGGTCCGAGTAAAAGACTTTCTGTAAAAGATTTAAAACAAAAACAAAACAGAACAAAACCTGTAGCTATAACTTTTAACTGGTGATTTAATAACACTATCTTTCTTTCTTAATGAAAAACTTGCATAAACATTGTCATGTATGTCATGTATTCTAACCCTCAACAAATTCAATAAGATGTTTTTCAGTAGTCCTAATCAATCAACCAATTTATTTATCTAAAAATTTTTTTAATTTTAAATGCTTTTTTAAAATATGGAAGGGGACTTTTCTGGTGGTCCAATGGTTAAGACGCTGTGCTTCCAATGCAGGAGCATGGGTTCGATGCCTGGATGGGGAACTAAGATCCTACATGCTGCGTGGTGTGGCCAAAATAAATAAATAATTAATTTAAAAATAAGATAAAATGATGAAAAAAAATTTTTTAAATATGGAAGCCACTACTTTTAAAATTGTACAACTTAAATTCTTTACAAATTATCCAAAAAATTATGATAAAAATGTTTACAAAATTCATCTCTGAATTTGTTCAGGCAAAATAATTAGCCTATTCTTTTGCTTCTCACTTAAGGATGTTCTTGAGAACAAGCAACTAGGCTTCTAATATTCTTTTCAATCTCATGAAAATCTCCCAACTTTTATTTTAAAATCTCTTATGGGGCTTCCCTGGTGGCGCAGTGACTGAGAGTCCGCCTGCCGATGCAGGGGACAAGAGTTCGTGCCCGGGTCCGGGAAGATCCCACATGCCGCGGAGCGGCTGGGCCCGTGAGCCATGGCCGCTGAGCCTGCGCATCCAGAGCCTGTGCTCCGCAACGGGAGAGGCCACAACAGTGAGAGGGCCGCGTACCTCAAAAAAAAAAAAGAAAAAAAAAATCTCTTATGAAACATTATTCTCATACCTTTGAAAAAACACTAGGTGGCATTAGAAACATGCTCCTCTTGCAAAAAAGAAGAAACCAAGAGTGGAAAGGAGAGCAATTCTCAAGTCAATAGGCACTGAATGCACTTTTTTAGACCTAAACTCTTATAATTCTTACTAAATTGAACACTTCACTCTTTTATACTATTTGATAAAGTGAAAATTCTTCCCTCTTACAGCTTGTGACTTTTATGTTCTAAGAAACCTTTGCCTCACCCAAAATCACAAAAATTTTCTCCAGTTTTCCTATACATGTTTTATAATTTTAGCTCTTACATTTGGGTAATTATCCACTTCAAGTTAAGTTTTGTATATAGCATGGGGTAAGGATCAAGGTTCATTTTTTTTTTCCATGTAAACTGTTCTAGCACCATTTGTTGAAATGACTATTTTTTCCCCATTAAATTACCTTGCATATTTGTCTATTTCTGAACTTTCTATTCTGTCCCAATGATTCGTGTGTCTATCTTTACACCAATATCACAAGGTCTTGATTACTGTACCCTTACAGACACTCATAAAATCAGGTGGGGCGATTCCTCCAACTTCGGCCTTTTTCAATATTGTTTTGGTTATTTTAGGCCCTTTGCATTTCAATATAAACTTGAAATCATCTTTTCACTTTCTGAAAAGTCCTGCTTGGGTTTTGATTGGAACTGAATTGAATCTATAGATCAATAGAAGAATTTATATCTTAATGTTATTGAGTCTTCCAATCCATGAACATATCATATTTTCCATATATTTAAGTATTCTTTAATCTATCTCAGTAATGTTTTGTAGTTTAAAATGTACTGGTCTTGCAAATAATTTTTTTAAATTTATCGTTAATTATTTCATATTTGTAAGCTATTATAAATAGTAATGATTTCTAAATTTCAATTTCATTGTTAGTATAGAGAAATACAGATGATTTTTGCACATTTTTATAAATAGATTTTGATGTAAAACAGTGATAAGAAAATGAAAACATGAGCCACAGACAGGGAGAAATATTTAGAAAGTGTATATCAAATATATAACTTGTATTCAGAATATACAAAGAACTCTTAAGACTCAATAATAAGAAGACAAACAACCTAAAATTTTTTAAAGGACAGAAGATTTGAACAGGTAATTCACCATAGAATACACACACACACACACACACACACACACACACACACATGTCAAACAAGCACATAAAAAGCAGTTCAACCTCATTAGTCATCAGGGGTATGCAAATTAAAACCACAACGAGATATCCCTACACACCCATCAGACCAGCTAAAATTAAAATGATAATACCTAGTACTGAAAAGGATGTGGAACACCTGCTGGTGGAAATACAAAAATGCCAGTTCCTCATTGAGATAAGCATACACTTATCATACACCCCAGGAATCTCATTCCTAGGTATTTATCCAGCAAAAATGAAAGCCTAAGTCCACACAAATACTTGTACACAAACTTTCATAGCAGCTTTCTCCATAATAGGCAAAAACAAAAAACAATCCAAGGGCTTCCCTGGTGGCGCAGTGGTTGAGAGTCCACCTGCTGATGCAGGGGACATGGGTTCGTGCCCCGGTCCGGGAAGATCCCACATGCCGCGGAGCGGCTATGCCTGTGAGCCATGGCCGCTGAGCCTGCATGTCCAGAGCCTGTGCTCCGTGAGGGGAGAGGCCACAGCAGTGAGAAGCCCGTGTACCACCAAAAAAAAACAATCCAAATGATCATCAAGTGGTGAATAAACAAAGTCTGACATACCCAGGCCAATGGAACACTTTCAGCAATAAAAAAGGAACTACTGATACTCAAAAGTGTGGATGAATCTCAAAACCATTATGCTAAGTGAAAGAAGTCAAACACAAAATATTACATACTGTATGATTCCATTTATATGAAATTCTGGAAAAGACAAAAAAACCCACAGTGACATAAAGCAGGTCAATGGTTGCCAAGGGCTGGGACTTGGGAAAGAACCAACTGCAAAGGGATACAAGGGAACATTTTGAAAACTCATCAAATTGCACACTCAAAATGGGTGAACTTTATTCTATGAAAATTATACCTCAATAAACCTAATTAAGAGATAAATATAGATATCTCCAACTTTCACAGTAGAAAAGGCAAAAAGTTACAGCTGCAGAAAGGTAGGCCTGAAAGGGGAAGTTGCTGAGTTTGGAATCTCTGTAACATAGAAGTAGGCAAAACAAATATCCATGGTGTTTCTCTTTGAACTCATATGTCAAAATTAAAAAATAATCATAAGAGTTAAGAAGTATGGGAAAAGGTTGTAAGTAGTATCTTGGATTCTTAATTCCTTCAAAGGCATACCCCAAATATGTCACTTCGAAAAAGTTCTGAAATATTACTATGTTAAAAATACAATAATAGGGAATTCCCTGGCAGTCTAGTGGTTAGGATTCCATGCTTCCACTGCAAGAGGCACAGGCTCAATCCCTGGTTGGGGAACTAAGATCCCACATCCTGCGCAGCACAGCCAAAAAAAAAAAATCACCACACGATAATACTCAAAGCCACAATGAGATACCACTTAATACCCACTAGGATAGCTATAATTTAAAAAAAACAAAAAAAAAACAGAAAATAAAATGTATTGGCGGGGCTTCCCTGGTGGTGCAGTGGTTAAGAATCCACCTGCCAATGTAGAGGACACAGGTTCAAGCCCTGCTCCAGGAAGATCCCACATGCCACAGAGCAACTAAGCCCATGAGACACAACTACTGAGCCTGCGCTCTAGGGCCCACAAGCCACAACTACTGAAGCCCACGAGCCACAACTAATGAAGCTCGCGCACCTAGAGTCAGTTCTCCACAAGAGAAGCCACCGCGGTGAGACGCCCAGGCACCACAACGAAGAGTAGCCCCTGCTCACCACAACTAAAGAAAGCCTGCACACAGCAACGAAGACCAAATGCAGCCGTTAATTAATTAATTAATTTTTAAAAATAAAAAAAATAAAATGTTTTGGCAAATATATAGAAAAAATGGAACCCTCACACAGTGTAGATAGGGATGCCAAATGATGCATCCATTGTGGAAAACAGCTTATTGGTTCCTCAAAAAAATAAACAGAATTACCATACGACTCAGCAATTCTACTCCCAGGAAGGAAGGTATATACTCCAAAGAACTGAAACCAGGAACTCAAAGAAATACTTGAACATGAATGCTCACAGTAACATTATTCACAATAACGAAAAGATGGAAACAACCCAAATGTCCATCAACTGATGAATGGATAAACACAATGTGGTATATCAGTTCGATGGGATCATATTCAGCCATAAAAAGGAACAAAGTACTGATACATGCTACAATATGGATAAACCTCAAAAACATTATGCTAAATAAAAGAAGCCAGACACAGACCACATACCGTGTGATTCCATTCATAAGAAATATCCAAAATAGGTAATCCATGGAGACAGAATACAGATTGGTAGTTACCAGGCCTGGGATGAAGTTAAAATGGACAGTGAATGCTTAATGGATAAAGGTTTTCCTTTTACAGTGATGAAAATGTCTTGGAACTTGACTTTAGTTCAAATTTCAATCCAGTTTTGAGCTTTGGGCTTTTCAAATGTTACTTTTCTCTCTGTTAAACCTCATTTTGCTGGTTCTTCTTGAACCATCATTTCTATTTGTAAGGCTCTGACTGAATTTAACATTCAACATGTCATCAGCATGGGATACTGATGCATATGTGATAAGCAATTTCTTCAGTGTCTTTATCCAAGATATTGATTAAAATGAACTAAGACAAGGATAGAGGTCTATGTGACATCATTTCAGGCTGATACTGACACATTAAATCAACCTTTTTTTTTTTTTTTTTTCAGTACGCGGGCCTCTCACTGTTGTGGCCTCTCCCGCTGCAGAGCACAGGCTCCGGACGCGCAGGCTCAGCGGCCATGGCTCACGGGCCCAGACGCTCCGTGGCATGTGGGATCTTCCCAGACCGGGGCACGAACCTGTGTCCCCTGCATCGGCAGGCGGACTCTCAACCACTGCGCCACCAGGGAAGCCCAAATCAACCTTCTTTTGTGGACATTATACTTCAAACAAGTATTAATCCAACCAGCTATAACATCAGTGAAGATATTCCAAAAGTGCTTTACTCCTTCAGTAAGTAATTATACATTGCCTACTATGTAGGAGATACAATGCTACATGTCAACTAGGAACATGATGATGGAAAGAGCCATTCCTTGCAAATGATCAGTCCTATAAGGCATCATTCCTGTGAAGGCCATGTCTGCCAATAAAGTAAAGAAAGAATCCCAAAAGTATATTTGGAGAATTAGTCAAACACTATCAATTAAAAGATTCTTGGGATTTACAGCCCTCCTATTAAAATGTCAATATTTGGTACAATTCACTGGTTAGGTCAACCTAACCAGTGAATTGTACCAAATTACTTGAATCCAACAGACTGATTTCAGAGAAAAAGCATCCAAGCCTAATCTTTCCATCTGTGGTCTCTGTCTCTAATGCCTCATTCCCAATTTGCTAATGTCAATGAAAACTCATCCACTCAATAATTACTTGTTACTATATTTTATAATAAGTGTTATAGGAAGCTATGGAAAGATTTTAAACATTACGGCTGGATAAATATTAACCAAATGAAAATTTTAGAAGATAAAACTAAAAGAAAAAAGTAAGAATAGACATATCAGATTTGTGGTTTTGAAAGAATAGACTTTAGAGTGGAGAGTGGTTGGAAAGGAAGAAGAATGAATACAGGGTTAACAGTAACGAGGCCCCAACAATGATCCAAGAGACTGCAAATGTGGCTTAAACTGGGCCACATCCCTCGTGAAAAAAAGTAGAACCACTCAGAGATGTTGGGAGCTAGGACTTGATGGGTGATTGGATGGGGATAGAGTAAGGGCAGAGGAGGAGTCAAAACAGACTTCTAGGTCTCTAGCTTTCTACTACTGGGGCAGGGAGTGGGGTGGGTCATGGTGCTATTTAACAAGACAGGGAACAACCGAAGAATCGGTTTAGGGGAACAGAGAGGAAGAATAAACAGATGGAGCGAGTCACAGACAAAGATCAAAGTTGCAGATACTACTTGACATATTCATGAGAAAGCAAAGAAGGAACTAACCTTATTTTAAAGATTATATACATACAATCTTATATATGTATTTTAAGATATACATGTAAATATCTTATATATATCATATATTATAATTTATATCATAAAAGGATATGTATATATGTTGCAGGAAGGGGGACCCCCTTCCACAGCCCGAGAGTGGGCTCTTGTCTAACACTTGGAAATGAATTGTCTGAGGAGACACATGTGCTGACAAAGCAAGAGACTTTATTGGGAAGGGGTGCCCGGGCGGAGAGCAGCAGGATAAGGGAACCCAGGAGAACTGCTCTGCCACATAGCTCACAGTCTCAGGTTTTATAGCAATGGGGTTAGCTTCCAGTTGTCCCTGGCCAATCATCTTGCTTGGCTCCTATTTGGTCTGACTCAGGGTCCTTCTGGTGGCTTGCACATCTCTCAGCCAAGATGGATCCAAGTGTGAGGGTTTCTGGGAGGCTGGCAGCACATATCGTCTCCTCCCTCCTCCTTTTGGCCCTTCCCGAATTCTTCTGGGTTAGCTTTACAAGACATACTATGGGCTGGCGTGTCCTCCCTCCTGTAGGCCCCTCCCAAATTCTCCTGGTTAGTTTTTGGGTGGCAGCACCTAGTTCTTTATCAGAACCTCCTGTTGTGAGACAATTCACACAAGCGGTTATCATTGTGCCTGGCCAAGGTGGGCGGTTTGGGTCAGCGGTTCCCTAAGATATATGTATGTACATACATCTTAAGATTAATAATTAATCTTGGACAAGATGTCATCTAAGTTTTTCCCTATCCCTAGTAACATACAATATAGTAGTATGGTTGTATGATCCTTTTTATACATGCTCTGGAAATCACTAATTGGAATCATTGGCACTATATATATGGGGAAGATGGGCCTTCAGAGAAATCTTCTCAATAGATACTAGGAAACGAGGGAGAAGAAAAAAGTCTCCTCATAAACACAATCACGTAGATGTCGTCAAAATGAAAGTATTTGCTACATTAAGGCTTTTGGCTATCCATTCTCCAGAGTCTGGTCAAATCTAACCTCCTGCAAATTATCTCCCCAATAATTATACACAGCACAATTCTTGTCTCCTTAGTTCCTTTTAAGTCATAATTAACATTCTATTAAGTGTTGTTATGTTACTTTTAAATTGTTTTTTGTTGTTATTATGTGAATCTTTTTGACCCAAAAATTCTCTGGAGGCTGGGTCTATGGACTATATAGGGCCATAACTCTATTAACAACAAGAATACGTTATAGGACAGATTTTTCAGAAATGCCACAGCCAGAAGCTGGGGTGGCATCGAGGTATATACAGTGTAAAGTAAGTCAAAGCAGGAAAAGTATTCGATACTATCAAATGTGCCACCAAACATAAAATACCCAACTGGAAATCCTTGAGTAGGAGAATGGAAAAGGAGGAACTAGCTGAGGTTACTATAAGTAAGCAAATAGCTCAGGAAAGAAAGGCACAGGAGGAAACAAAAGGCAGATCCCTGGGAGGAAAGAAGTAATGGGATTCAGGTCTAAAGAAGTAATGATTTTACAAATCCGTATATAAAAAAGACAAATAACCCAATTTTTGAAATGGGCAGAGTCTGAATAGACATTTCTTCAAAGAAGACATACAAAGGGCCAATAATCATATGAAAAGATGATCAATGTCATTAGTCATTAGGAAAACACAAACCAAAACCACAGATACCACTTCAGACCCCTAGGATGGCTAAAACAAGACAAATAATAGCAAATGTTGATGACAATGTGAAGAAACCAAAAATCTCATACACTGCAATTTATCAAACACTGCTACATTTAAACAATTACCGTACGACCCAGCAATTCCACTCACAAGAAAAATGAAAACTGTCCATGTGAAAATTGTAAACAAATGTTCATAGCAGCATTATTCATAATAGTCTAAAGGAAGAAACAACCCAAATGTCCATCCACTGACAAACAGATAGACAAAACATGGCATATCCATACAATGGAATATTATTCAGGAGTAAAAAGGAATGACATACTAATACATACTACACAATGGATGGACCTTGAAAACATCGTCCTAAGTGAAAGAAGCTAGTTACAAAAGGTCACATAGTATAAGGCTCAATTTATATGAAATGTACAATACAGGTAAATCTATGGAGGCAGGAAGTATATTAATGGTTACATAAGGCTAAGGAGATGTGAAAATATGAAGGTGATAGCTAAAGGGTATAGGAATTCTTTCTGAAATGATGAAAATGTTCTAAAATTGACTCCAGTGATGGCTGCATGTATCTATGAATATACTAAAAATCACTGAATTGTACGGTTTAAATGAGTGAATTTTATCATATGTGAATTATGTCTCAATAAGCTTTAAAAAAAAATTAATTCAGGAATATTCTACTTCAGTTGGCCTAAGCTAGGAATTCAGCAAACTCAGTCCAAGAATTTCCTCTGCAACAAACCACCTTAAAATGAAACATTCAGCTTTACCTTAGTGGCAGTAGTTCTCAAAAGAGTGCATCTAGAAGTAGGTATAATGCTTTAAAGAAAATACGGATGCCTGGGACCACCCCAGACCCACTGGATCAAAATCTCTATGACGGTACATGGATTTTTTTTTTTTTTTTAAGTTCCAGATGTTAAAGAGGGGAGAGATGGGGCTTTAATAGACATGCTGAAAACAAGTAGGGAAATTTGAATATGGTTTTTATATTGAATTGATATTAAACTTCTTGGATCTGACAATACAGGTGACCCTTGAACAATGCAGGGGTTAGAGGTATTGACATCTCCCAAACCCTCCCCACCCCTCCATGTAGTAGAAAATCCAAGTATAAACTTACAGTTGGCCCTCCCTATCTACAGTTCTGCATCCCAGGATTCAACCAATCATGGATCCTATAGTACTAGCATTTACTATTGGGGAAAATCCACATATAAGTGGGCCCACCCAGTTCAAACCAGTGGTGTTCAAGGGTCCACCATATATTGTGGTTATTTAGGAGACTGTCCTTGATGTTAGGAGAAATACTTAAGAGGGAGGTAGCATAATGTCTGTTACTTGCTTTGAAATCTTCAGGAGAAAAATATATACATACACACAGATTAAACAAAATGTGGCAAAATGTAAAGTTACAACGAAATTGGTCAATCTAAGCGAGCTTAATTGGGTATACACTGTACCATTCTTTCCATCTTTCTGTAGGTTTGACATTTTCAAGGTAAAAAGTTGGGGGCTTCCTGGGTGGCACAGTGGTTAAGAATCTGCCTGTCAATGCAGGGGACATGGGTTCGAGCCCTGGTCCGGGAAGATCCCACATGCCGCAGAGCAACTAAGCCCATGCACCACAACTACTGAGCCTGCGTTCTAAAGCCCACGTGCCACAACTACTGAGGCCGCATGCTGCACATACTTAAGCCCGCGCACCTAGAGCCCGTGTTCCACAACAAGAGAAGCCACCGCAATGAGAAGCCCGCGCACCGCAATGAAGAGCAGCCGCTGCTCACCACAACTAGAGAAAAGCCCACGCGCAGCAACAAAGACCCAACGCAGCCAAAAATAAAATAAATAAATAAGATAAAAAGTTGGGGAAGTTCCACAAATGACCCTGATGGTCCCTGTGGCCTAAAAGTCACAGACTTCTTCCCCTATCCCCACTTCCCAGGATGGACAAATGGACAAAACTTTCTACTCCCTATGTGCCAACCCAAAAGATTTATGGTCCCAAAGAGTAGATAAGATTATTTTAACGGGAACAAGCTTCTGTTATTGTACCCTGCAAATTACTGTGTGCCTTGTCCTACATTTAGAGGGAAGAGTGTGAGATCAGCAGAAAGTTAATGGGTCCCCTAAGTAAAGAGGCAGGGCCACTGAGGGTAAAAGGGTACAAGATGCAATAATAGGCAGAAAACAACCTGCCCAGACTACACAGTGTAACCTCTGTTAGGTCCTGTCTACTATACAAAGTCTAGACAAAGAAAAGTCTCATTCTTTTCACCCAGTATATACTGAACTGCCTACTACGTGCAAAACATGTTCCCTATCTTCATGTACTAAATATGTATACCACAGAGTTGTACACAGAAGCAACACAACTTCACAAGATTTAGAATCATTTCTATAAGAAAGCTCCTTCTCAGGAAATTTATTCATTAAAGTTAGAATCATATTGAGTCTTCTTCTTGACTCTCATTATATAATCAGTAGCAGTGACAGCATGAGAGCAATCAGAATACAGTCTATTAAATTCCATTCTTTTCCATTCTTCGCTTTGAGAAATGAAACTAGCCAAACCCTAAAAAGGAAAATAATAGATGCAATAATGACGAATGACAACCAAGAATTTGTTCATGGAGCAAGGGACCATCTGTACTAACACTTACCAAACCAGCAGTCAGAGAAGGCGCAGACTGTCCGAGGGACTGATTCCTCATTCGAACCAGGTTTGATGCTTCTCCTGAAGACTGCCAAGTCACCTGTCCCACACTGCTATGTACACTGCCAGACAAGGGGAGCAGCTGCTTACCTTCAACAACAAGGTTTGGAAAATTAACAAATTATTAATTAACAAATGAAAAAATACAATGATATCAAGTGGATTACAAGTACATTGATCCAGGGACTTCCCTGGTGGTCCAGTGGTTAAGACTCCACCCTCCCAATTCCGGGGGCCCAGGTTCGATCCCTGGTCAGGGAACTAGATCCCGCATGCTGCAACTAAGACCCAGCGCAGCCAAATAAATAAATATATATATATATTTTTTTTAAGTACTTTGATCCAAAACAAAGTGAAGTCCCTCCACATCCATTTTAGAATCTGCAGCCCTCTAAAATTTCCAACTATATTGGTGGTGGTGAGAAATGCCAAGTGGAATACTGAACTGAGTTGATGACTATTTTAAATTCTCTGTAGGGACTTCCCTGGTGGTGCAATGGGTAAGACTCCACGCTTCCAAAGCACAGGGCCCAGGTTCAATCCCTGGCCAGGGAACTCTGCATGCATGCCGCAACTAAGACCTGGCGCAGCCAAAATAAATTAAATAAATATTTAAAAAAATAAATTCTCTGAAATATCCACCATCATGCCAGGGCCCAACCCTGACACCCAACCTAGCAGGCTAGGAGTTTTCTAGTCCCTTCCATCCCACCTAGTTTCTCACCAACTCAATGCAATAAGAGTGGAGCTGACAGCTTTTCCTAGACAAATTTGGCCCTTAAGTTTCCAGAAGACAAACACTGAATATATACTATTCTTGCCAGGCTCCATGTGTTCAGTCCAGGTTGACCAACTGCCTTAATCCCACTGACAGACTACAAGAAAATCACTTATAAAGACTGAGCATCTAGAATTACAATGACTTTCTACCTGAGGTTCAAGTCTCATTTCAACTCCCCTCACACCATTCTCACGTTGCTGCTAGTGATCTAATCAGAACAAACATGGTCACGTCATTCCCTTCTCATGACTCCCTACTGTTTAAAGAATTAAGCCACACTTTTTGCTTGTTTTGTTTTGGTTTTTTGTTTTTGGCGGCGCCACATAGCATGTGGGATCTTAGTTCCCTAACCAGCAATGGAACCTGCGCCCCCTGCAGGGGAAGGGTGGAGTCTTAACCACTGGACCACCAGGGAAGTCCTAAGCCACACTTTTTTTTTAAATTTTATTTATTTATTTATTTATTTTGGCTGAGTTGGGTCTTCATTGCTGTGCACAGGCTTTCTCTAGTTGCGGCGAGTGGGGGCTACTCATTGCGGTGGCTTCTCTTGTTGTGGAGCACGGGCTCTAGGTGCACGGGCTTCAGTAGTTGTGGCACACAGGTTCAGTACCTGTGGTTCGTGGGCTCCAGAGTGCAGGCTCAGTTGTGGCACATGGGCTTGGTTGCTCCTTGGCATGTGGGATATTCCTGGACCAGGGCTCGAACCTGTGTCCCCTGCACTGGCAGGAGGATTCTTAACCACTGAGCCACCAGTGAAGTCCCCTAAGCCACACTTTTAAAACACTAAAAAACACTAAAAAGATCCTCCGTAAATCCAGATTATCTTCCTGGCCTGATCTCCTTCCACTCTTTCCAAACCCATTCACTCATTCAACTTAAATATTCTGCCCTGCATATTCAGCAGGCTTTATCTTGATCATCAATTCACTTGAAAACCCTTCTTTTTCCTGGCAAAATCCTATTTGTCATGGAAATACCCACTTTATAAAGAGGTATGAGCAAAAGGAGGTTTGGGTTTTGTTTTTGCTATAACATATCCTTTTAGAGCAAACAAAGTGTGATGCAACTTATTTGCAGGGCAATTTAGCAAAACCTATTATAATTTTAATTTGAGTATGCTTGGACCCAGCATTCCACTTATAGGAATGTAAAGAAAAAAAAGTAGACCAGAACATCTCCCTAGCAATGCTCATCATAATAAAATTGTAAATAAGATAAATGATCATTACCAGTTAATTATAATCTTCACGTAATGACATACTGAACCCATTAAAAATAATGAGGCAGCTGAACATGTAGTCAAGAGAAAAATGTTCAACATTTCCTGTTACGTGAAAATAGCAGAAAGGAAGCATATAGGGACTTCCCTGGCAGACCAATGGTTAAGACTTCATGCTTCTACCACAGGGGGCACGGGTTCAATCCCTTGTCGGGGAACTGAGATCCCACATGCCACACAGTGCGGCCAAAATGTAATAAAAATTAAAAATAAAAAGAATTTTTTTAGGGGCTTCCCTGGTGGCGCAGTGGTTGAGAGTCCGCCTGCCTTTGCAGGGCATACGGGTTCGTGCCCCGGTCCGGGAGGATCCCACATGCTGCGGAGCGGCTGGGCCCGTGAGCCATGGCCGCTGAGCCTGTGCATCCGGAGCCTGTGCATCCGGAGCCTGTGCTCTGCAACGGGAGAGGTCACAACAGTGAGAGGCCCGCGTATCGCAAAAAGAATTTTTTTAAAAAGGAAGCATATAGCTTATGATCCCAATGTTCATTTTTAAAATAAAGCTTATATATATTTATATAAGATTTTAAATGTATATTTAAATATAATGGAGTATATATAAATGGTTTGGAGGGAGGGAAAATAGAAGAAAGTAAAGATTAAGAAGGACTCTTCACTTTTGACAATGATGTATGCTATTGTACTCAAATTTTTTATAACTGGGATATTTTACATTTTTGATCAGAAACACACAATTTAAAAAAAATCTAGTTATCTTTCAAGTCTGCTCTCAAATGCATGCTTTAATGAGAAGTCTTTCCATAAAATGCTCCACAAAAAATAATAATGGTTCTGTACTCAAAACTTCCACAAGCCCAGAGCAGAGCCTGCCTGGTTTCTTTTCTTCCTTCTGCAAATGTTGCCAAGCTCTCCAGGCGATCTGCCTATAGATGAGGATCTATATAACCTAAAGGAAAGCTAGTTTGTTAACTTTCCCCATCCACATATACAAAGACTAGTATCACTCTATCTCCCTTCAAAATAAGGGCCTGCTAGGGAAAGAGGCTTATACAACAACAGAAGAAACCCATTTGGACATCTACTGGTCAGGGCTTGAAGCATACCAAGAACTGCCAAGAATCTGAGGAACACAAACAACTTAAAAACAGAAGGAACAATATGAACAACTGGAGCAACTAGCCCTTTAGTAAATAACTAACTCAGAAAAAAAGAAAACTTCTTAAAAATTCTAATTATTATTCTTACAATAATTTGAGGATATTTTTAAGAAATATTCCCAGTTAAAGATGGCTGACTGAGCACATACTTGTATTTTTGTCCCCCAGGAAACTCCATTAAATGAGAATAAAGAGGGAATTCCCTGGCGGTCTGGTGGTTAGGACTCAGCACTCTCACTGCCAGGGGCCCGGCTTCAATCCCTGGTCAGGGAACTAAGATCCGGCAAAATGGCCACGTGGCGCCACACGGCCAGAAAAAAGAGAGAGAGAATAAAAACAAAATAAATAAACAAATAAAGGCTATCACCAGAGAGAGAAAGAGAGACAGAGACAGACACATAGACACTCTACGAGGGAATGAACAAAATTTGGGGAAAATCTAAAGCATATAGATGAATCATAACCAATGGAACTGGGCAAAGAAAGGCATGAGGTATAATAAGCTTAGTGGAGCTTGTAATTAAATGGGGCATCAGGCTGCGCTGCAAAATCTCAGGTAAGTTCAGTACTCAGTACTTAGATACCTAAGAGGACATAAAGTAAGACATAAGGCTGAAATCAGAGTAACTGAAAATCTATAGACAGAACAGTCAAACACAACCACATTCGCACATTGTACCACCCAGTAGCCAGACAATTACCTCACAGGATAAAAGGGATTTATTAGCATCTCAGAGCATAGCAATGGATTCTGGTTGTTAGGTGCTCAAAAGAAAAAAAGTTGATTCAGAAACAAAAGAAAACTTAAAAAAGAAAATTTTAATCCAAAAATAAAAAATCTATTTACTCACAGAGAATTAGAAGATAAATACATCCTTAAAAGAAGAGCAGAATGCTATGGGAAAAAAACAAACAAGAAATAGTTCTATGTGATTAAATACATGACTGACAAAATAAAATTTCAATAGAAGAGTGAGAAGAGAAAGCCAAGGGAACAGCCCTGAAAAGGTACAAAAATAAAAAGAAACTGAAAACTGTTTACAGTAGGCCAAGGAATGTAATAGGATTACATTTGCTTCTTCAACTAAAGTCAAATGGATTCTCTTTCTTCCATACTCTATTGATTGCTTAAAACTATGCCACATTTTAATTGCTTCCTATTTGGGCATGATGTCCTTGTATTAATTTTTCCCTTTGAATTTTTTAAGACTTTTCTATGGATGAGGTGGGGAGGCACTATGGGCTTTGGAATGAGTTTTGGAAATAAGAGAAAAAAGAAAATAAAAAGAAGCAAAGTTTGTGAAGTCTACAGAAGTAAGCAGAGAGCACAAATCATATTGAAAGGGAATAACCAGTGATAATGGTCAACCAGGAAATACTCAGCAGGTTCAGGAGGTTAGCATTCAGAGATGCCATGAGGAAACAGGGAAACAGTAAAGAAAGGAAGACAGCCTTACCCACAAGTGTTCTATATAACACTATTACAACAGAAGAAGGGGTCAAGATGCCAAGTCAGTTGATATACCCTTAAATATTGACAAAACAGTCACACAGCTCTGGGGTTTTTTTCGTTTTTTGGCTGCATTGGGTCTTCGTTGCTGCGTGTGGGCTTTCTTTAGTTGCGGCGAGCAGAGGCTACTCTTCGTTGCAGTGCACCGGCTTCTCACTGCAGCGGCTTCTCTTATTGTGGAGCACCAGCTCTAGGCACACGGGCTTCAGTAGTTGTGGCACGCGGGCTCTGTAGTTGTGGTTCGCAGGCTCTAGAGCACAGGCTCAGTAGTTGTGGTACATGGGCTTAGCTGCTCTGCAGCATGTGGGATCCTCCCGGACCGGGGCTCGAACCCGTGTCCCCTGCATTGGCAGCCGGATTCTTAACCACTGTGCCACCAGGGAAGTCCCATTCCCACAACTGTTAAAAGAAAACAAAATTAGATACTTACCTGACAAAGAACTGGCCGGGCTTCCTCTCCGTAACTTAGAGTCATCCTGACTAAGTTGCCGTTGAAGTTTAGCTTTTCCAGTGGATGAAAGTATGTCAGGATTACTGAGCTTCCTGAAGAGCAGGGGACTAAGTCCAGTTATCACATCCTTCAAAGTGAAAAAAGTAAAACATAAGCCTTTAATGTCTTTTCTGAAAGTATAAGAACTAACTTTATATTAAATATCTCTACAACATTCATTACAGTTAAAAAGTGCAAACATTTTATATTTCCTGTTCAACAGCTAAAGCCAGAAACAAATTTCTTAGTGACAGCTGTTTGGGTATGCTATGAATGATGTGGGACATTGAGTATAAAATGCCAAAGGAAAAATAGGGGATGAGATTCACAAGGTGACACAATAAGGCACTTTGACAGGATATATTATCCATAATGAGTACATGTCTAATTATGTTTATTTACTTTTCTCCATTTATTCACACTCTTCCTGTATCTAGTAAAGAAAAGTATATTTTAGTTTTTAAAAAATCATAAATAATAGACCTTCCTTTACCTGTCATACAAAGTTAGAAATACCCCTAACATTCAATTAATGCTTAAGTAAAACTCAGAGCCTTCTTTATGTCTATAATAGGAGCTAAACTCATGTTTTCAATGAAAAATTATAATAGTACAATGGAGGAAATACAGACAATATGAAGCATTGACAGTGCCTTCCCATTGTCTTTATTTTAGTCTTTCACGTTAAATGTTTATTTTAGTATTTTAGTAAATAAACACCCCATCCCAATGCCACTTCCTCCTCACTCATAAGCATCATCAAGATGCAGACATTTTAAAGCAAACACCCACCTAATTAGCAGCATTAATGAGAAAATATTCTGGGTAAAAAAATAAAAAATAAGGCAAATGAGGCCTATCTTTTATATTTCAGTGAAGGAAGCTACAACAAACACAGATAAGTAGCACATCAATCTGACCTGGACAGTACAAAGACAAAATGAGAAGCATAAGGAGAAATAAATAACTGAAATCTATGTTACCTGCCATTTGAAAAACAAGACACAAGCAGCTAGTACAATAGCAATAGCATACCATACCATAGCATAGCATAGCAATAAAGCCACAGGGGGGTGGGAAATAAATGGAAAAATGCCTGCCTCCTTGAGAAAAGATTTTTTTTAAAGCCTCTAGAGGGGACTTCCCTGGTGGGACAGTGGTTAAGACTCTGTGCTCCCAATACAGGGGGCACAGGTTCGATCTCTAGTCAGGGAACTAGATCCCACATGTATGCCACTACTGAGAGCTCACATGCCACAACTAAGGGGCCGGCGAGCTGCAACTAAGGAGCCAACGTGCCACAACTAAGGAGTCAGTGAGCCACCACTAAGGAGTCCACCTGCCGCAACTAAGACCCAGCGCAACCAAATAAATAATTTAAAAATAAGTAAATAAAGCCTCTAGGGTCATATACTGTGACCGGTGAGTTCACACACAGGAAAGTACAAACATTGCTTAGTGGTGGCCATCCAGAATATAATTTACAAATACCCCAGGATAAAAAGAAGAGTGAAATTGATGAAAAATAACTGAAGAGAAAAGGAAAAAGGTTTTTTTCATTTGTTTTGGGGGGTTTTTTTTTTGGCTGCACAGCGTGGTTTGTGGGATTTTAGTTCTCCAACCAGGGATTGAACCTGGGCCCTCGACAGTGAGAGCACAGAATGCTAACCACTGGACCACCAGGGAATTCCCGAGGAAAAAGTATTTTTAAAATTGGTAGTAAATGAGACTTCCCTGGTGGTCCAGGGGTTAAGACTCCACGCTCCCAGTGCAGGGTACACGGGTTCAATCCCTGGTCAGGGAACTAAATCCCGCATGCCGCACCTAAGATCCCGCATGTCGCAACTAAAAGATCCAGTAGGCCACAACAAAGATCTCGCATGCAGCAACAAAGATCCCACGTGCCGCAACTAAGACCCAGCATAGCCAAATAAATAAATAAATATATTTTTTTAAAAAATTGGTAGTAGGGGCTTCCCTGGTGGCGCAGTGGTTGAGAGTCTGCCTGCCGATGCGGGGGACGCGGGTTCGCGTCCCGGTCCGGGAAGATCCCACATGCCGTGGAGTGGCTGGGCCCGTGAGCCATGGCCACTGAGCCTGCGCGTCTGGAGCCTGTGCTCCGCAACAGGAGAGGCCGCAGCAGTGAGAGGCCAACATACCGCAAAAAAAAAAAAAAAAAATGGTAGTAAATGGATAAAAGGATAAAGGGGGATATTCAGGCACTGTACCATTCAATCTACTGATGTGCCCATCCAACTCTAACAGGAATGAGCAGGGAGAAAGGGGAATTGGAAGGAGTAGTCAATGTGAAAAGAGAAGGCATCAAGGGAACAGCCTATATTCCCACCAACTGGTGTGTCGAGGATGAAACAGTACCTATGCATCAAGTAGAAACCATGAAGAAAGCAGGGTCTGGGCACTAATGCTGGTAACCCACCAAAAAGGGCTGGCCATTCACAGAAACAACACCCCAGCAAGCAGATTTGGGTGGAGGGAAGTGAGAAGGCCTTGTAAGATATCATGCTGAAGGAATATCCTATGTGAAGGCAATATGGAAAGAAAAGTATCCCAAAAATACCTTACAAATGAGCTACTTGAGAGAGCCAGCACTTGGATGCCTGCTACATTGTATGGATGAACAGTTAGTCTTAGCCACAAAAGGATCGACAACCGATAGGACGAGATCAGCACCAGTTAAAAGAAAGTTGTGGCTCATGGGCTCTAGAGCACAGGCTCAGTAGTTGTGGCACAGGGGCTTAGTTGCTCCGCAGCATGTGGGATCTTCCTGGACCAGGAATTGAACCTGTGTCCCCTGCACTGGCAGGCGGATTCTTAACCACTGCGCCACCAGGGAAGTCCCAAAAGAAAGTCATATCCTTTTCAATCTCCCTATTCCCTATCATAACATATCAAAGTAAAGAAGCCAGAAAACAGAAGAGAGGAATAATGAAAGCAGATCATGCACCTTCTTATTCCAAGTCTCCCCTGTCTAAACTTTGCAAAGGGAAGGAAATATAAATGGGAAATGAAATTTAACTTTTAAATCAGGACGTCTTTTTAACTTTTACTTAAGTATATTACTCATTTCAGAAAAGTACATATACCTAAGCATATAACTCAATAAATTTTGCAAGTTAAACATATCCATGGAACCAGCATCAAGATTAAAAAAAAAAAAAAAAGACATAACCAAGCATTCCAGAAAGCCCCCTGTGCACCCTTCTAGTCACTACACTATCCCTCCAGGGTAACTACTATCCAGGCTTCGAACAGAATATTAGATAAATGGAATCACTCTGTATGAACTGTTCTGTATCTTGCTTCTCTTGCTCAGCTAGACTGCACTTTTTAAAACAGCAGAACATTACTGAATTTACCAAAGAATTCATTAAAAGACAGGAAAAGAGAATGAAGCAAATAAAACAGAACCACACATAGCCCAAGAAAGAAAAAGGGCATGGGAAGAGGAACTTCCTTTCTAACTTCCAAACTAATTTGCTTCTTGCAGTTTTCTAGTTCCCATTTCTAGTCACTTATGAGAGATCCAGCCAAACCACATGTTTTCAGATTCAACAGCATACCACTGTACCCTTATAGTAAGCTCCCCCTTTCTGCTTAAATTGGATCAAATTTCTATTTGGTTCCTATCATTTCTACACTCAAATGATTCTTCAGCAAAATAGGGAGTTAAGGAGGGGAAGGAGCCTAGGATGACTTCCAGGTTTCTGGCTTGGATAGAATCCCAGGGAATATAGCAAGAGAAACAAGGTTACCAATAAAATACTATTATGGCAATATTAACATAACTACAAATTGCAGTACTCTTCCAATAACTATTAGGGAAACTATAAACATTTAATGTGAAAGAAATAAAACAAAGAAGACATGAATAACTCTCTTCAACTACAAGAGGGCTATCTCCTCTGTTATAGAACAGTAAACTTCTTACTTCAGAGACCAGTTTGATATACTGGATAAAAATAACAGAAGGAGAAGTAGGTTTAATTATAGGAAGAACCATCTAACAGTGAAAAAAGGCCGTCTTAAAAGGAATGGACTGTGCCCCTAGGATACTGAAAAAGTAAGGTGAAAGTTGGCCTAAGCAGTGACTCTCAAAATGTGGTCCCCAGATCAGCAGCATCAGCATCACCTGTGAACTTGTTAGAAAGGCAAATTCTAGGGCCCCACCCCAGATCTACTAAATAGGAAATTCTGGGGGAGGGTAGCAGCAATCCGTGTTTTAACAAGCCCTCTAAGTGACTGTGAAGCACACTAAAGTTTGAGGACGAGACTAAATAAAAACTTTCAATATGATGCCATCAACACAAATATATGTTGACCAATTGTGAGGATCTGTCACAAATTATTTGAAATTGACTTAAAGTACTCAAGTTTGCAATCAGTATACTCTCTTAATTAAATGAAAGCAGGTTCTTGGTAAATACAATCAATGAAATAAAGTCAGTTCACTTATGTTACATTCTTTCTTAAGTGAGATTTTTTAAAAGGCAGAATTACAGCCTGCATGCCAGAAATTACATATAATGTGTATTTATCTATCATAACAATAATATATCTAATATATGACATATAAATTTCAATTGTCAAAAAAAAAGGTTGAAAATTGCCTGACTACACAATTTCTACATGCTCCTTCCAACTCTAAGAGCTTATTGCTTTCTCTTTTAATTCAGAGTACTAAGTTGTGGCTATTTTGCCTATTGCTCTGGGAGTCCTCACAGAGAGTCCTCCCTCTCTTGGTCAGAACCATCGCTCTCCTCCACAATATCAAAGCAAATCTCAGGCTAACTTTACCCACAAGGCTAGCGTTGTGTTTATACTGTGTCATGCTACTAAGGATAGGATTAGAAGTAAGCAAAGGATTCACAGCTGAAAACCGAAGTCTACACCCTAAAAACTTCTCTATCAGGCTAAGAACCTGGGCTCTCAATACGAGTTGTCTTATCCCATATGAATGGAAATTCAGTAGGTGAAGAAAAATCCATACCCTATCACAGAGTCTTCCTGACCTACCTTGCCAAGAGTCAAACCTAGGTGCCACACTAATCAAAGTACATTCTCTTAATCCTTATCAAAAAAACCTTTGCTTGATATGTACATGTGAAAAAAAGAACCCTGACCCATACCTCAGGCATATCAAAGACAACATATATAAAAATTAACTCTAAGTGGATCATGAGTCTAACTATAAAACCTAAAAGTATAAACCTTCAGAAGAAAATACAAGAATAAATTTTTATACTTTTGAGTTAGATAGCATTCTCAGATAACACACAAAGCAGAAGTTTAAAAAGAACAAATTTATAAATAGACTTCAACAAATTTAAAAACTACTACTCTTCAAAAGATACTGTTAAAAAATGAAAACAAATCACACAGGAGGAAGAATATTTGCAAAACACATCTGAGAAAGACTGGCATTCAGTATATATAAAGATCTTTCACAATTCAATAATAAGAAAACACACAAGCTAATAAAAAAACATGAGCAAGGGGCTTCCCTGGTGGCGCAGTGGTAGAGAGTCCACCTGCTGATGCAGGGGATATGGGTTCATGCCCCAGTCTGGGAAGATCCCACATGCCACGGAGCGGCTGGGCCCGTGAGCCATGGCCGCTGAGCCTGCACGTCTGGAGCCTGTGCTCCGCAACGGGAGAGGCCACAACAGTGAGAGGCCCACATACCGTGCAAAAAAAAAAAAAAAGACATTTCAGCAAAGAAGAGGCAAATATGGCAAATGAACACATGAAACCATTCTCAACATCATTTATCACTGGGGAAACAAAGATTAAAATCAAGTGAAAGATAACATCAGCAAAATGGTGGAGTACACAGCTCCAAGCTAACATTCCCCCACAGAAACACTGAAAAACAAGCAGAAATTGTGACCACCTAGAGGGGTTGGATAGGGAGGGTGGGAGGGAGGGAGACGAAAGACAGAAGAGATATGGGGATATATGTATAGCTGATTCACTTTGTTACAAAGCAGAAACTAATACGCCATTGTAAAGCAATTATACTCCAATAAAGATGTTAAAAAAATAAACTTAGGGCTTCCCTGGTGGCACAGTGGTTGAGAGTCCGCCTGCCGATGCAGGGGACACGGGTTCGTGCCCCGGTCCGGGAGGATCCCACATGCCGCGGAGCGGCTGGGCCCGTGAGCCATGGCCGCTGAGCCTGCGCGTCCGGAGCCTGTGCTCCGCAACGGGAGAGGCCACAACAGTGAGAGGCCCGCGTACCGCAAAAAAAAAAATAAATAAATAAACTTAAAGAAAAACTTTTTAAAAAAGAGAAAATCAAATGAGATAAAGGACGTGAAAACAAACCAAAAAAAAGCAGAAACTGTCAGAACCACCTTTGTCAGACTCTGGAAAAGAGTCAAAGGCTTACGGCAACCAAGAGAATGCTGAATCAAGAAGTCAACTTAAGGGGCTTCCCTGGTGGCACGGTGGTTGAGAATCCGCCTTCCAATGCAGGGGACCACGGGTTCGATACCTGGTCTGGGAAGATCCCACATGCCGCAGAGCAACTAGGCCCGTGTGCCACAATTACTGAGCCTGCGTTCTAGAGCCCACAAGCCACAACTACTGAAGCCCGTGTGCCACAACTACTGAAGCCTGTGCGCCTAGAGCCTGTGCTCCGCAACAAGAGAAGCCACCACAATGGGAAGCCCTCACACCGCAACAAAGAGTAGCCCCCGCTTGCCGCAACTAGAGAAAGCCTGCGCACAGCAACGGAAGACTCAACGCAGCCAATAAATAAATAAATTTTAAAAATCTATTAAAAAAAAAAAGTCAACTTAAAAATGGTAGAAAAGCTTTGTGGCATTTTTACTTGCCCTCACCCTACCCACTCCTTGATGTGGAGGCAATCTTAAAGACATCAGCTGGTGTTCCAAGTGTGCGACCCTGGCCCCTGGTTCCAGAAGGAGCAGAACAGACCTTACTTGCAACTTATCGTTTATACCTGTTATAACTTATCTGGAGACTACCTGAAGGACTAACACAAGGCACTCCTCTCTATTTCACCTAACTCACAATCTTCTCAAGGTGGAAAAGCTGCAAGTATTGCTTAAAACCCTGTAAGGTGATCCAAACACCCACAGCCACTTGGGCAAAAGGTTAACAATGAGACATTCAACTGACTGCCTGAGATCTGGGTGAGAAAAGGGAGAGTTTCTTTGGGAAATTAGGGCAATCAAAAACACCTGTGTATATATGGCAATTTAGAAAGCCCAGGGTGAAATGCATGCTCAGGAAAGACCTAAAAAGATTTTAAGCTTTCATCTCAAGCTGATCCCTAGACTTAGCACAAGTCTGGCTAAGGGCCAAAGGCAGGCACAAAGTCAATCTGCAAAGACCAGGACCTGTGTTTGTTTGCTTAGCTCCTGGCAATCCAGGAAATCTTCATCAAAACACAAGCTAAGTAACAGAGACTTCAGTATCACACACAGCAAGAAATAGAGTTTCTACAAAAAAGGTTGGAAAACTCACTAGACAAATGGACAACTACAGCCTTCAACGATCAAAAAACAGCAAAGCCTGGGGAAAGTGAAAAAGCTGTATTCCAGAGTTACCAATATTCGAATGTCCAAATTTCAACAACAACAAAAAATCACAAGACATATAACGAAATAAGAAAGTATGGCCCACTCAAAGAATCAAAATAAATTAACAGAAACCACCCCTGAGGAAGCCCAGCATTGGACTTAGCAGTAAATTTTAAATTGATTGTCTTAAACATGGTCATATCAGTAAAGGAAAACATGGACAAAGAACTAAAGAAAATCAAGAAAACAATGAACAAAACAAGACTATCAACAAAAAGACAGAAATTATTAAAAAGAACCAAACAGAAATTCAGCAGATAAAAAGACCAATAAGTAAGTGAAAAATTCAGTAGGGGGCTCAATAGCAAATTTGAGCAGGCAAAGACAGAATCAGCAATCTTGAAGACAAGATAATTAAAACTATACAGTCTGAGGAACAAGAAAAAAAAAAAAAGAATGAAGAAAAGTGAAGAGAGCCTAAGGGACCGGGGGACATCTTCAAAAGAAACAATATATGCATTAAGGGAATCCCAGAAGGAGAAGAGAGAAAGGGGAAGAAAGAATATCTGAAGAAATAACTGCCAAAAACTTCCCAAATTTGATGAGAGACATGAGCCTACATGTTCAGAAGCTCAATGAACTTCAAGTAGGTTAAACTCAGACCCACATCTAAACATATCATAATCAAACTGTTGAAGCTAACAACAAGGAGAAAATATTCAAAACAGTAAGAGAGATGCAATTCATCATGTACAGGGGATCCCCAATCAGATTAACAGCCAATTTTGCATCAGAACTATGGAGTCCAGAAGGAATGACATATTTAAAGTGCTGACAGGGGCTTCCCTGGTGGTACAGTGGTTGAGAGTCCACCTGCCGATGCAGGGGACACGGGTTCGTGCCCCGGTCCGGGAAGATCCCACATGCCGCGGAGCAGCTAGGCCCGTGAGCCATGGCCGCTGAGCCTGCGCGTCCGGAGCCTGTGCTCTGCAACGGGAGAGGCCACAACAGCAAAACGCCCTCATTCCGCAAAAAAAAAAAAAAATTGCTGACAGGAAAAACTGTCAACTTAGATTTCTACCCAGATAAACAAAAGCTGAGGGAGTTTATTACCACTACAGCAGCCCTAAAAGGAATCCTTCAGGTTGAAATGAAAAGACAGAAAACAGGAACTTCAAGCCATATGAAGATATAAAGATCTCCAGTAAAGGTAACTACATGAGCAAATATAAAAGTAAGCATTATTATAGTTTTGGTTTATAACTCCACTTTTTATTTCCTACATGATTTAAAAGACAAATACATAAAAATAATTATAAATCTATGTTACTGAGCACACAATGTATGAAGATATAATTTGTGAGAACAATATAAAGGGGGGTGGGAGAATAGAGGTATATAGGAGCAGAGTTTTTGTATGTTATTGAAGTTGGTACCAATTCAAACTAGACTGTTATAAATTTAGGATGTTACGTGTAATCGCTGTGGCAAAGCAAAAAGAAAATATAAAAAAAGCACACACAAAAGGAAATGAAAGGGGATCAAAACGGTTCATTACACCAAAAAAAAATTTTTTTTCTTCAACTAAACACAAAAGATGGCAATAACAGAGGAAATGAGACAAAAGGGTATATAAAACATACATGATAAAAATATTTCAATGAGCAAAGGTATCCATACTTGAATCAAAGGAAAAAATAAAATATAAAGAAAAACCCAATGGATATTTTAGAACTGAAATATATAATAACCAAAATAAAAAAACTGAGTGAATAAGCTTTTCAGCAGAACATAGAGGACAGAATAAAGAAACAGTGAACTGGAAGACAGAAGAACAGAAGTTATTCAACATGAACAACAAAGTGAAAACAGTAAACAGAGGCTTCAGGACCTATGGTTTTGTAATTAGAGATCTAATATCTGTGTCATTGGAGTCCAAAAGGAAAGGACAAAGAGAGAAAGAAAGAAAAAGTACTAGAATAAATCATGGCTGAAAACCTCCCAAATGTGTGAAGAAGACATAAACCTACAGATTCAAGAAGCCGAGTGAACCCCAAGCAGAATAAACCCAAAGAAATATGCCAGGAAACATTATAATTAAAATTCAGAAAAATTACAAACAAAAGAAAACAAAAACGTTTGAATGACAGATTTCTCATCAGAAACTATGTAGTCCAGAATAAAGTGGCAGCACAGTATTTTTCCAGTGTTGAAAGAAAAGAACAATAACCAGGGAAAAAGACCTTCAGAAATAAGGATAATTAAGAGGCTTTATTGGCAGCAAAACTATCCTAAAAGAATGGCTAAAGAAAGTTCTCTAAACAGAAAGGAAATAATACAATAAGCAACTTTCGGAACAGAGAAAGAACACAGTAAGTAAAAATGCAGATAAATACACTGGCATTTCCTTCTGTAACATATGATTTTTAAATTTACTAAAGACATTTATGCTACAAAACATGAATCAGATTCAAATAAACTCACCAGTGAGGTGAGAGGGCTTAAGAAAAAATTAGAAATAAAAGATCAATTAAGAAATGACGGGCCCCACCTCCCGGCTGCTCCGTAAAGAGAGTGATCTCCCTGAGACTAGGGGCCATATACATTTGCACCCTCAGCAGGACTCAGGACAAGACTGGTATAAGGCACAATTCAGCAAATGTTTGTTAAATGGGTGCAAAAAATCAAATTCCAGCCTGCCTGCCTCCAAGGCCTACATGTTTGACCACCATGCCACACTGCTCCAGTGAAGACTGACTCACAGACTGATGGAAGACAGCTGAACCAAGAAAAATGATCTTATCTCACGCTTCAGTGACAAAATAAAAGCCATCAGACATGGGAGAATTGTTCTAGGGCCTTCATCTTCCCACCACTGAATCTCTAAACCTCCCAGTATCTGTGTTCATCTTTTGTCTCATTCCTTCCTGTTACAATGAAGGGCCTGAGGACCTCTCCTTATCTCTGAGGCCCAGTGCCCTAGACCCGAGCCCCTCCTTCCCCTTCCATTATTCCCTTTCTCTTCTATGTTCCCATCTGGTCCTGCTTTATGGTCTCTGTGTCATTCCCAGCAGCAAACAAGCATAGTCTAGTATCTCCCATCTTAGAAAAATCATTCTTGCCCCTCCTCCTACCATCACCTTAGCTCTCTGGGTTCTGTTCCCATTCACAGCCATGTTTCACAAGGAAATCGCCTACACATCTAGCTCCACTTCAGCAGTAGTGTTTTATTCCCTCTGACCTCAGGGAGGGTCCTATAACAATCTACCCTCCCACAAGTACTCTATCCAATTATTCCTGTTTTTTTAATTTTATTTATTTTTCATGATAATACATTATAAATTTTATAATATACATATCTGTACAGTTTGAATAAATTATAAAACAAATACCTATGTACCTGTACCCATCACCCAGCTTCAAAAACAAATCATTTCTGAATGACAAAACCCACCATGTAGCCCTCCCCAGTCACATCGCCTTCCCCTGCCTGAGGTAACCAGTGTCATTTTTCATGCCTTGCTTTTTTGTATGGTTTTACAACATATTACTGCATCCATATATTGTAAAATTTTGCATGTTGTTCAACTTTACATAAACATATTCTTTCATGACTTTTTCAAATCAGTATTAGGTTTCCTGAGTTTTATCCATGTTGATACATGTAGCTGGAGTTCATTCATTTATTTCATTATAGTATTCCATTGTAAAAACAAAAAAAAGACTAAACTTGAAGGAACACAAGACAGAATACAAACAAGAGATAATGCCTTAAGAGGCACAGAAGATGAAATGTTTTGGGTTTTTCTGTTTGTTTTATTTTTTTATGAAGAGGAAAAAAAATGTTTGAGAGAAAATGATATGTTGAAGAGAGGCAAAGAAGATCCAACATACAGCAAATAGAAGTCCCTGCAGAAGAAAATCAAAGCAAGGCAACAGAATGAATATCAATACTAAAATTATAATTCAAAAACTTTGCTGAAATTAAAACTATATATATGAAAACTACATCCTGGAAGAGCACACCACGTGCATGACATATAAATCCAAAACAACCAACACCAAGATATATTTTAGTATCATAACTGGACTTTAACAGAAAAATCCTTTCAGCATTAAAAAAAAAATGACCTATTAGGAAAACCTAAAAAAAAAAAAAAAAAGAAAAACCTGCATCACTATCAGACTATGGCAACATTTTTTTTTTAATATTTATTTATTTGCACTGGGTCTTAGTTGCAGCAACGCAGGCTCCTTAGTTGTGGCAGGCATGTGGGATCTAGTTCCCTGACCAGGGATCAAACCCGGGCCCCCTGCATTGGGAGCGTGGAGTCTTAACCACTGTGCCACCAGGGAAGTCCCGACAACAATTCTTTATGCCAGAAGAAAAACAGGGTTACATATATAAGATACTCAAAGAAAGGCAGTATGAGCCCAGGATTTTATATCCAGGAAAACTAACCTTCAAGGTAAAGGGCACAGGCAAAATGTTATCAATATAAAATAACTCAGGGAATATTGTTCCAACAGGTCGTTCCTAAGGAATGTACTAAAGAACAAGATTCATACAATCAGGACTTCCCTGGCAGTCCAGTGGTTAAGACTCTGCACTTCCACTGCAGGGAGCATGGGTTCGATCCCTGGTCAGGGAACTAAGATCCCACATGCCACACTGTGCGGCCAAAAATAATAAAAAATAAAATAAAATAAACACATGTTTAAAAACAAAAGATTCGGGGCTTCCCTGGTGGCGCAGTGGTTGAGAGTCCGCCTGCCGATGCAGAGGACGCGGGTTCGTGCCCCGGTCCGAGAGGATCGCACATGCCGCGGAGCGGCTGGGCCCGTGAGCCATGGCCGTCGCTGAGCCTGCGCGTCCAGAGCCTGTGCTCCGCAACGGGAGAGGCCACAACAGTGAGAGGCCCGCGTATCACAAAAAAGAAAAGAAAAAACAAAAACAAAAAACAAAAGATTCATACAATCAAAATAACTAGAATGACGAGGTCCTACTGCATAGCACAGGGAACTATATTCACAGGGAACTTGTAATAACCTATAATGGAAAAGAATTTGAAAAAGAATATATATATTTATATATAAATATATATGTATATCTGAATCACTTTGCTGTATACCAGAAACTAACACAACACTATAAATCAACAATACTTCAATTAAAAAAAAAACCAGAGATGTATCAATATGGTGATTAGCATTAAATATATGGTCATTTATAAAATTATAAATAAGTGTTCATTAAAAGGGAGAGAGTATAGTATATAATGGCTATATGATCTGACAATGTAGATATAGGTCAACCAAAAAATGAGGGGAGAAGGTGGAGACAGCATACACAAAAAAATTTTTTAACAGTTTTCATTAATCATTGGTGGTAGTACATTAGTAGTGCCACTAGAGACTGTTATACAGTTAACATATGATAAAGCAAATTAGTAATTCCTGGATATTCTAATTTTATCATCCCCTGAGTCTTTGGGAACATGATTCTTGGTATGAAAGAAAGGAGATACTAATGTAATAAATGGGAGATTAAGTTTTAAAAAAACCTCTGTAGTCCTTTGTCAATATCACTGTTGATTGCCAAGATAGTTTTTATTATATATATTTCTAACTCTATCCACTGAAAGGTCATAGGAACAATGATCAACCTAGTAGCAATAAGTATCCCTAGGATCTAGACTGCAGGTGTTCTGAAATTCCATGTCCCATTAAAAGAAGCCAGGAGTTCTTAGAGAAACAGCTAATTCCAGGTCTAAGGTGGAAAATGAGCCTGGAACAGTTGAACATAAGAGATAGCAAGAAAATTATCAAAACTATTAGGATTGGGTCAAAAGAACTAAGGAACCGGCTTCCCTGGTGGCGCAGTGGTTGAGAGTCCACCTGCCGATGCAGGGGACATGGGTTCGTGCCCCGGTCCGGGAAAAGCCCACATGCCGCGGAGCGGCTGGGTCCGTGAGCCATGGTCGCTGAGCCTGCGCGTCCGGAGCCTGTGCTCCGCAACGGGAGAGGCCACAACAGTGAGAGGCCCGCGTACCGCAAAAAAAAAAAAAGACTAAGGAACCAATTTGAAGAGGCTCTTCCTAGACAACAACAGGACAATGTGAGCTTCAATTAGCAGTAAAAAAAAAAAAAAGAAAGAAAGAAAAACATATAAAATATGGGTTGAAACCCATCAAATACATTTAAATGTATGACTCCACAGTGATAATAAAAAATAACTAACTGATCACCATCTGAAGATGATAGGGAACCAATTTATTACCTTAAAAACTAGGTAAATAAAAGGAAAGAATCAGACCATTCTTACATGAACTATACCACTGGGAATCAAACAGTAGATGAGAAGCATCTCCTTAAAATGCTATGCCACCTAATAAATGAAAACAAAATGATAGAATTATATCACTACTTTGCAACTCCCAATTAGCGAATCTCAGCACTGAGCATCAGCACACTGCTACAATCAAAGAGCAAAAAGCAGACATCACATGCCTCCTGTTGAAAGAACACACTACCACCCAAAATCTTGCCAAAGGAATTGGACCCGAGGCTGATTAAGCCTCTGTATCCAGCTGTAATTTGCAGGAAATACAACAGGACATAAAACATTTTGAAATGCACCATAACTATGCAATCTAGACTTTGGGAAACTCTACAGGCCAAATGCCCTAAGGTTTTTCAACTTACAGATTTTAAGGAAAAGGAAGAGATAAAAGGAAAAGATTAAAAAGAGACAGGGACTTCCCTGGTTGTCCAGCAGTTAAGACTCCACGCTCCCAAGGCAAGGGGCCCGGGTTCAATCCCTGGTCAGGGAACTAGATCCCGCATGCCACAACTAAAGATCCCGTGTGCTGCAACTAAGACCCAGCACAGCCAAATAAATAAATAAAATTTTTTTTTAAAAAAAGCATGAGATATTTCTATCCACTAGGATGGCTAGATTTTTTAAAAATGGAAAATAACAAGTGCTAGCAAGGTCACAGACAAACTGGAACCCTTGTAAATTGCTGGTGGGAATGTTAAAATGATACACCCACTGTGGAAAACAGTTTGACAATTCATCAAAAACTTAAACATAGAATTATCATATGATCCAACAATTCCACTCCTGTATATAGAAACAAAAAATTGAAAAACAGGTGTACAAACAGAAACTTGTACACAAATGTTCATAGGGGTACTACCACAATCACCAAAAGGTAGAAACAACCCAAATGCCCATCAGTTGATGACTGAATAAACCAAATGTGGTATATCCATATAATGGAATATTACTCGGCCATAAAAAGGAATGACATACTGATGATATATGCTACAATAGGGATGAATCTCAAAAACATTACATTAAAAAAAAAAAAAACATTACATTAAGTTAAAGAAACCAGACATAAAAGGCCATGTATTGTATGATTCCCTTTATATGAAATGTTCACAGTTCACAGAGACAGAAAACAGATTAGTGGTTGCCAGGGACTGGGGGAAGGAGGAAATATTCTGGAACTAGATAGTGGTGATGGTTATACATTTGAATGTACTGAATGTCACTAATCGTAAATTTTATGGTAAGTGTATTTTACCACAATTTAAGAAGTCAAAGCACATGTAGAGGTAGGGTGTCTAGGGCCACACTTCCTTCCAGGAGCCTATTAAAGTGAAAATAGCCGAGACCCAGTTGCCTTCCTCTCTGGCTTCTCTTGGCTTCCTTATGGCTTTTTTCTCTTCCACATGGCTGGGTGGACAAACTGAGAAATGCCTACAGAAAGCTATCACTAGCCACCAAGACCTGAAAGAGTGTGGGGGTTGCCAGAGACTAGCTCTGCCACAGACGGAGGAAAACAAGCTTTTCCAGACCTCCTAGGTATTCCTGCAAAAAGGCCTTTACAGGCATTCAAAACGGTTATTATCCAAAACTCTGTGGGCCTATAAGGAATGAAGGTTCTAGGTGGTCTATATCCAGAATAATAGGATTTCTACATAGTTCTAGCTGAGGACCATATTAGGGTTTGAGGGCTATGGCAAGGTCTAGCTAGATATTGACCAAACATGATTCACCTTCCTCCTGGGCACAAGCTATGGCCCTATGATTGAATTCTGGCAACAGAATATGGGTGGAAGTGATTAAGCCATTTCCAGGTCTGCCCATCAACAACTCCCACAAGATTCCCCCACCTGCCTCAGGTGACCTTGGAAGCCATGTGTAGAAAATGGTAGAGCCTCCATTACTCTAGGTTCTTTTGAATGTATTTTTTACAGCAACTAGTGTTCTTAAATATAAAAGAGTACTGGGATTTCCCTGGTGATCCAGTGGGTAAGACTCCGCACTCCCAATGCAGGGGGCCCGGGTTCAACCCCTGGTTGGGGAACTAGATCCCAAATGCATGCTGCAACTAAGAGTTCGCATGCCGCAACTAAGAAGTCCGCATGCCGCAACTAAGAAGTCCGCATGCCACAACTGAGAAGTGCGCATGCTGCAACTAAAAACAAAAATGATCCTGCATGCTGCAACGAAGATCCCGCGCACCGCAACCAAGACCCGGCATAGCCTAAACGAATAAATAAATATTTAAAAATAATAATAATAAACATATAGAAGACTACTAGCATGAGAGCTAGTAGTAAAATGTCCCATTCTCTTACTGGTCAAAGGCAGGTTTCAGATTTCCTGAGGTCACCTAAAAAAAAATCATCTTGGTAACACCCTTTTGAAACAACTTAAGGACTTTTTAAAAATTAATACCAACTTTTTTTTTTTTTTTGGCTGCACCACGCACCTTGCAGGATCTTAGTTCCCCAACCAGGGATTGAAACTGGGCCCGTGGCAGTGAAAGCACAGAGTCCTAACCACTGGAATGTCAGGGAATTCCCAATGCCAACTATTTTTAAACTCTTTTTGTCTTTAAAACATTCTTGAAGATCTCAAATAGTCATGAAAATTAGAAGGCCAGACAGTACTATATCACCTCTGCTTTGCTGAAATACAGGCAGAGAAACTATGTGGCTTGTTAACCTCCCAACACATTAAAGGTTAAAGGATTTGTGCATCTGCTACCCAGGTTCACCCTTAGAAAATATTTTGTTACATTAAAGTTGGTACAACTAAAACGATATTACAGAATTTTAAAATGCGGTTTCCTTGGCCTGAATTTGCTCTTAATTATGTTCTAAAATCTAGGGAGACTATATATATATATATAAAATATCTTCTAAGCCAGTTAGTTAAGAAAGAAATCCATAAAAGTTTCCCTAAAGGGAAAAACGCACAAATTAAAGCCACCTTTTCAAGCTGAACAAAGTAAGAGTTCAGTAACACCAACAAATCAAAGGTCAAGACATACCTTTTTCTATTATATTTCTTTATAAAACCAGATGAGAACACAGAAAAATATGAACTCTATATTCACACATTCTATGCACTTACCCTAAAAATATAATAATTAACCATTATTGAATGCTCACTGGTATCAGGCTTTGTAATAAGTGTTTTACATGGATTAATTTATTAAATCCTAACAATAACCCTATGAAATTGGTAATGATAGTATGTCCATTACATTTATATGGGATAAGTAAGGCTTAAAGAACTTAAGTAACTTGCATCAGGTAATAGAGTTGGAATCTGAGGTCAGAGAATGACTTAATCACTATACATTCACTCAAGAAGTATTTATTTAGTACCTCCTATATACAATTCTAGAAGCTGGAGATACAGCAGTAAGGAAAAACCAACCCAAATTCCTACCCTCATGAACCATATATCCTAATGTGTGAGAATGACAATAAATAACAAATATGTGACAGTAACAGGTGAATAAAGGACATGAATAAGAAGAGGGGAAGGGAATGACTAAGAGTGCTACTTTAAAAAGGCTGGTCAGGCTTCCCTGGGGGCGCAGCGGTTAAGAATCCGTCTGCCAATGCAGGAGACATGGGTCCGAGTCCTGGTCCAGGAAGATCCCACATGCCGCGGAGCAACTAAGTCTGTGCGCCACAACTACTGAGCCCGCTCGCCTAGAGCCCGTGCTCTGCAACAAGAGAAGCCACCGCAATGAGAAGCCCACACATCACCACGAAGAGTAGCCCCCGCTCGCCGCAACTAGAGAAAGCCTGCATGCAGCAATGAAAACCCAACACAGCCAAAAACAAATAAAATAAACAAATTTATTTTAAATAATAAAAAGGCTGGTCAAGGAAGGCCTTTATCTGAACAGAGACCTAAATGAAACGAGGAAGCCAGTCATATAAATATATCCAGAAAAAGAACACCTCAGGTAGAGAAAACTACCAAGTATAGAAGTCCTCAAATAATAATTTTTAAAATGTCCTCAGGCAGGAGCATGCTTAATATATTTGGAGACCATCAAGGCAGCCAGTGTGAACAGAGCTCAGTAACAAGAGGAGGAGTAGAAGGAAATGAGGTTAGAGAAGGCCAAGAGGCAGATCATGCAGACTCTTAAGTACAAAGCAAGCACCTTCCATTTTGATCAACTGTGATGGAAAGCCACTTTTGAGTAGGGGATGGTAACAAACTTTGATTTTAGCTTTTACAGGATGATACCGATCTTGCTGTGTGCAAATTATCATGGGGGCGGAGGGGAGAGGAGGTAAAAGAACAGAATCAGGAAGACAGGTTTGGAGACTTATAGTAATCCAGATGAAAGATGACAGAGGCTAAGGTTAAGGTAGTGATGGAGCTAGTGGGGAAAAGTCTCATGCAATTTGAATGTAGCACCAACCAGAACTGATGGGCTGAATGTGGAATATGAGGTTAAGAAAAGAATCAAAAACAACTTCCATGTTTTGCTCTAAATAAATGAGTGAATGATAGTGCCATTTACTGATGTGAGAAAGACTGGGGAAGCAGTGGAATGGGAAGTGAAAAACAGGGTTCAGCTTTGGACCCATTAAGTTTGAAAGGTCTATTAGCTACCCAAATAGAAATGTTACATACACAATTGAAAATAGGAGAGCTCAAAAGAAAGGTCAAGACTAGAGAAATAAATGTGGGAATCAGCACAGAGATGGAATGTTAAGTAATACAATCTGATGAGATTACATCAGGAGAGAGAATAGACTGCAAAAGCAGATTAAATACTGAACGCTCTCAAGCACCAGTGAGATTGGAAGAAAACCAAGACAGCATGGTCCCAGGAGCCAAATGATGGAATGATCAACCATGTCAAAAGCAACAGGTCGAGTGAGATGAAGACTGAAAACTGGCCCCTGGGTTAGACCAATGATGACCTTGACATAAGTGTTTCAGTGGAATGACGGGGGACTAAAGCCTGACTTGACTGGAATGGGTTCAAGAGGAGAGGAAGTGAAAGAAGATATAGACAACTCTTTCAAGTAGTTTTGTTATAAAGAGGAGGACTCTCCTACTCACAATTATTTCGTATCCCTTGCTCTTTTACCTGAATAACTGCAAGAGCCTCTTAACTGGTTCCACATACCCATTCAGTCAATGCTCGCTAAAGTAGCCAAATAAGTGGGATTAAAATGAATGTTAGATCATGTGATTCTTATGCTCAAAACTCTCCAATGGCTTCTCATCTCGTTCAACATGAAAGTCAAAATCCTCACAGCTGCCTGTAAGACCCTTACCAATCTGAAACTCTCCACAATTCAGCCCTCCTCTCCCCATCTTTCCCCTCTGAGCTCACCTACTACTCTTCCTCTTACTCACTCTACTCCAGCCACACTTGGCTTCCTTGGTGTTCCTCAAACACAAATTTTAGAGCTGGAGGTATGCTTCTACCCCAAGGTGCTTCCTATTCCCTCTACCAAGTATACTCTTCCCCCCACATAATCTAAATGCCTCAATCTCTTACATTCTTCAGGTCTTTACTCAAACATCTCATTCCAAAGAGATGCCTTTCCTGATAATGCTATTTAAGCCATAAAATCCCCCATCACTCTATATTCCCCTTCCCTGCTTTATTGTATTTATCACCATATAGCATACTACATATTTTACTTATGTCTTTTATTATCTGATTCCCTCTACTAGAATAGAAACTTTGAAAGCAGGGTTTGTCATCTGCCTTTTTCACTTCTATAATCCCAACAGTAACCAAAAAATTTTAAAAAAACAAAAACAAAACAAAAAAAACTTCTTGAATCCAAGGATGAATGAATGAGAGGGAATGCAGGGTTAATGAATTTTTTTCAAGATGGAAAATACTGTAGCATGCTTGTATGTTGATGAGAATCATCAACAGAAAAAAAACATTAATGATTCAGGAGTAGGAAAGAATAATTCCAAGAATAAAACTCTTATTTAGATGTAGGGGTTGGCCTTAGATGGGAATAGGAACAGATTATCCATAGCAATAAGAGAGAGGGAAAAGAATGCGGGTACAGGGCTTCCCTGGTGGCGCAGTGGTTGAGAGTCTGCCTGCCGGATGCAGGGGACACAGGTTCGTACCCCGGTCCGGGAAGATCCCACATGCCGCGGAACGGCTGGGCCCGTGAGCCATGGATGCTGAGCCTGCGCGACCGGAGCCTATGCTCTGCAGCGGGAGAGGCCACAACAGTGAGAGGCCCGCGTACCGCAAAAAAAAAAAAAGAATGCGGGTACAGATATAGGTAGGTTGGGTGACTTGTAATGGGAGCTTGTAGGATTATCTTTGTTTTTTCTTCAGTGAAACAGGAAGCAAGGACATCAACTGAGAGTAAAGAGAACAAATAGAGTGCTAGAAGTTTGAGGAGAACGATTAAACTATCATTTAAGAGTGAATGGAGGGAATTCCCTGATGGTCCAGTGGTTAGGACTCCCTGCTCTCACTGCTGAGGGCCTGGGTTCAATCCCTGGTCGGGGAACAAAGATCCCACAAGCCGTGTGGCACTGCCAAAAAAAAAAAAAAAAAAGTGAACAGACTAGGGAATGTCATAGGATTGACTGTCATTGCTGAAAGACTCCTTAGGTTCATGATCACAAATTTAGATGTCAGCATCGTTGTGTTTTCCTCCAGCCACATTCAGCTGCCTAGACACAAGGGCAGAATAGGCAGAGTTGGTTTAATCATGGTTGGAATTTTATCAAGCAGGTATGATAGAAGGTACTGAAGGTACATGCACAGCAGTAATTATGAAAGCCCATGAAATGTTAAGTTGGACAAGGAGGAAAGTAGAGGCATGAGGTGACTAACAATGAAAAGGTAGTCTGGACTTCCCTGCTGGCTCAGTGGTTAAGAATCCGCCTGCCAATGCAGGGGACATGGGTTCAAGCCCTGGTCTGGGAAGATCCCACATGCCACGGAGCAACTAAGCCCATGCGTCACAACTACTGAGCCTGCGCGCTAGAGCCCACAAGCCACAACGACTGAGCCCCCATGCCACAACTACTGAAGCCCACCTAGAACCCATACTCCGCAACAACAGAAGCCACCGCAAAGAGAAACCCATGAACCGCAATGAAGAGTAGCCCCTGCTCGCTGCAACTACAGAAAGCCCGCATGCAGCAGCGAAGACCCAATGCAGCCATAAATAAATAAATAAATTTATTTATTTTTTTTAAAAAAATCAACAGACCAGAGGTTCCAAAGCATTTGAACAATTTTTGGAGAGGAAATCCTAAAATGAATGTGAGCTAGAGAAACAGAAGATGATGTGAAGGTCAGAGTCTGGCAAGCTCAAAACTAAGATTTTAGAGGCAGAACAATTATTGGTAAAGATGAAAAGTACCTAATGAATATGGAAGTAAGAGGCTCAGGTTGATGTCAATTTTCCCCATCAATTATTTACTGTACTTCCACTGTACACATGGCTATAGTGCAGAGAAAAGAGTTTGGGAGTTAACAATGAGGAACAACAAAAAGGTGGTCAACTATGTCTGACTAACAATGCATTTTGTGTAAGTCCTTACTGCCAATAACGTCTAGCCTCTGCTCTCCCTTGAGGACTTTTTCCTCTTCCCCCAGGGCTAGCCCTTGACCCAACAACCTGGTTTTCAAAACTCTTTGGAACCCCAAGTATGTATATAATGAAGAAAAACAACCAATAACTGCTGATAAAAAGTAATAATTACCAAGGTACCATAGGGATTTTATCAAGAAAGTACAAAGCTAGGTGGCAAATTTAGCAGAGAATCATAAGCAGCTAAGACCAGCAATAAAGGAGGCATAATGATTGCAATATTAAGCTGCCTCTCACAGTCCTAATCATAGGTCACCATGAATAACTGGGGTGGAAAAAGCTTTTAGGTTGATCTTAGGCTATGGGCATCCAGTAAAACAAAGATGGGAAAAATCTGGAGGCAGATGTGTCCTACCCTCATCAGGAAACACTGTCCAACCTGCTTCAACCATCCCAGGCTCTCTGCTCCCAGTACCTCTGATGAAATCAAATCTTCCAAAGGTAACAGGTTTTCAGGAGCTGGCCCTTATTCATATTACTTCTGGACAAGAGGGGAGGGAGGGCCAATAAACATTCTGTATTGAGGGACTTCCCTGGTGGTCCAGTGAGTAAGACTCCACACTCCCAATGCAGGGAGCCCGGGTTCGATACCTGGTCGGGGAATCAGATTCCACATGCACACCACAATAAGTGTCCGCATGCCACAACTAAGAGTCCACATGCCGCAACTAAGAGCCCACATGCTGCAACTAAATATCCCGCGTGCCCCAACTAAGACCCAGTGCAGCCTAACTAACTAAATAAATAAATAGACATTCTGTATTGAAAACTCAGAAAAATTCTCAAATGCCCATGTCTCAATCACCATGTCCTACATTGTATCCTCCACACAGCCGCCAGAGTAATCCAGCTAAAAAACAAGAAAGACCACCCTGCTTCCCTACTTACTATCTTTTTACATAATACTAAAGACCATCTACAATCTAGGCTCCTTTAGTCTCTTAACTCAACATCTGTAGCTTCAAGTTCAACTTCCAACAATACTAAATTGATTACAGTTCCCTACACAATATATGCAGCTTCCCCTCTGTATGTTTTGTGCCCCATGCTTTTGCCCGTATACTAATATTATGGTGCAGAATAAAGAGAAGATACTGATTTCCATGAAAATAATTTTGAAAATTCCTTAATGATGCCAAGAGAATTCAAAATTCAAAATATTTTAATCTTTTTCTATTCATTCAGTCCACAAATAATTCATTCAGTCAACAAGTAACTACTTAACACCTATTGTGACAAAGCCCTTGACTATGCATTATGATAGATAAAATGATGATATAGTTCCTACCCTCAATAATTTACAACTTAAAAGCAGATATGAAATAATACAAAATGAATACAGAAGGATAGAAGTGCTATTTACTACAGCCCAATCATGGAAAAACAACTCCACAGAACAGTTTCTGTGGCATGAGTTAGGCCTGGAAACTTGAGTAGAATTTTAATGGGCAAAGACAGAGAAGAAAGAGCTTTTCAGATGGATGATTAATTAAAATAAATATATGGGGACTTCCTTGGTGGCACAGTGGTTAAGAATCCACCTGCCAATGCAGGGGACACAGGTTTGATCCCTGGTCCGGGAAGATCCCACATGCCATGGAGCAACTAAGCCCATGCACCACAACTACTCAGCCTGAGTTCTAGAGCCCGCAAGCCACAAACACTGAGCCTGTGTGCCACAACCACTGAAGCCCATGCGCCTAGAGCTCGTGTTCTACAACAAGAGAAGTCACCACAACGAGAAGCACGCACACTGCAACGAAGAGTAGCCCCCGCTTGCTGCAACTAGAGAAAGCCCACACGCAGCAACGAAGACCCAACACAGCCAAATATAAATAAATTAAATAAATAAATGAATTTAAAATATATATATACATATGAAAATGCCTAAGCAGTAAACAAATATTTACTGAATGTCCATTACGTACCAGTTAAAACACTAAAGGCTGGTATAATGATGAATAGACAGCCTCTGAGGAGTTTTTTCTCTGATGAGAGACTGACAGCCAATCAGAATGAGGAAATACATGTTTCAAGTGCCAGCACACATATCTATGTTTCTAATAAATATTCAGACTAATAACTATGTTTCAAATACCATACTAGGCCCTAGGTAAATGAAAGAGTCTGGGCCTCAAAGAACTTACTTATGAGAGAGACAAACTATTTGAATAATGTACACTACAATGGAGACAAAGCAAAGTCTTGGGAACGAAGAGAAGGGGCCTCTAACTCTGATTCTTATAAAAAGTGATAAGTATCAAGTAGACCTTGAATGCCAAGGTCTTCAAACTTTATTCTATGGTATCAAGAAGCTAATGAAAGTTTCTGAAGATAAAGCAATAAAATGATCATTTAACAAATACTTATCTATCACTGGAACTCAGGTAGGCAAGGAGTTCCAATCTTTTTTTTAATTAGAATGCAGAATAAATCAGAGGTTAAAAGACTAAAAACAAGTAAATGCAGTTAAAATATTACAACAACCAAGACAAAAATTTATAAATGCTGAATTAAGGTGACGACAGTGAGAACAAAGATTTGAAAGATGTTATGAAGACAGAATCAGCAGAACCTGGATAAGGGGGTCAAGGGAGAGGGAAAAGTCAAAGACCATGGATATAATTTCAAGTTTGATGACAAGAAAAAGGAAAGACACGGGGAGACCACATTTCAAAGGAGAAATAATGGATTCTATTTCAATGATACAGTAAGCCACTAAGCTAGAGATCCAAGTTCTGCATCCTGTTCAGAAATTATTCCTAAATACCAGCATGGTATAACATGTAACAAGCATTATTCCATATCATGAGAAATGGAGAACAAAGTCATTTGTGAAAGGTAGATGCTTGGTGATCAGCTAGGTTCTTATTCCCTGAATGAATGGAATAATCCATCCAGCCTCATAACACACGAAACTGAAAATTTTAACTTTTCAACATCAAATAATTTCTAGTTATGGACTTTCAAGGACACTATCAGTTTATGAAAATCACAAATGTTAAGATCACAAATGCTGAGGGTCTAATGTGGAAATATTAAGCCCAGAAATGGAAATGTAGAGCTAAGGAAAGAGGTCAGGCCTAGAGACTCAGATCACTCTACAAGGAGGTTCTGTGACACAATGCTATGTGTCATCCTAAGCACTTGCCTATTATACATCCTAAGCACTTGCCACAAATAGGGTAAGCCTGCTAAAAAACAAAGTACAATTAAGAAAAACGCTGGGAACTCCCTGGCAGTCCGGTGGTTAGGACTTGGTACTTTCACTGTGGGGGTCTGGGTTCAATCCCTAGTGGGGGAACTAAGATCCCCCAAGCTGCACAGTGTGGCCAAAAGAAAAAAGCTAAGGACAGAGGACATATCCGCAAGGAACATATTGGGGACAGAGACAGAAAACAGTAAAAGACACCCAAGAAGCAGTCAGAGTAACAGGGGTAGAATGGACATTATGACAAAAGAGAAGAAAATATCGAGAAGGAACACATGCAAAAATTAATCAAAATAAAGCTGAGGTAGTCATACTAATATCAGATAAAAGACACTTTAAAATGCATAATTGTAGTATAAAAGCTCACTATAAAATAACTGACGTTTATTTCACCAGAAACGTTTAACAATTGTATTGTACACTTGAATGCACCTAATAAAGAGAAAAACAAAAAAACAAAAACAAAAAAAAGAAGGAACACATGGTCAAGAGTGACAAATAGTTCAGAGGTCAGAGAAGATGAGGAATGGGGAAAGGCTATCATACTTAATCATTTAAAGGTCCCTGGGACTGCTGCATCTCTCTGTGTAATTCACAATGAAAAATTTTCACAAATAGCCACACTTTTTTTTTTTTTTTTAATTTTTGGCTGCGTTGGGTCTTCATGGCTGCGTGGGCTTTCTCTAGTTGCGGCGAGTGGGGTCTACTATTCCTTGCAGTGTGCAGGCTTCTCATTGCGGTGGCTTCTCTTGTTGCGGAGCACGGGTTCTAGGCGCATGGGATTCAGTAGTTATGGTGCACGGGCTTAGTTGCTCCGTGGTATGTGGGATCTACCCAGACCAGGTCTCAAACATGTGTCCCCTGCATTGGCAGGCGATTCTTAACCACTGCACCACCAGGGAAGCCCCAACACACATTATTTTTTAATTAAAAAAAAAAGGAAAAGTTTTAGTATCCATCATGGTATAATCACACAATGGAAAATCACACAGCAATGAAAAAGAACAAGCTTTTTCTAAAAGCAACAACATAGATGAATCTCACAGACATAATGAAAGAATCTAGTCACAAAAGAGTACAAACTGTACGATTCCATTTACATGAAGTTCAGAAGAGGCAAAACTAATCCATGGTGATAGAGTTTGGGAGAGTGGTTACCTCTGGAGAAGGGTAATACCTGGGAGAAAGTACAAAGGAACATTCTAGGGTACTGGAAATGTTCTACATCCTGATCTGAGGTGTGGTCACATAGGTGTATTCATTCTGTAAAAGTTCATGGGCTGAACGAACCTTTGATTTGCACACTGTAGATAAGTCACATCTCAGTTAAAAAGTAAATAAACAAACACACAAAGTTACTGGTGACCTTGAAGACAACACTTTGGGGTAATTTATTTGTAGAAGCCAAATCACAATATGGGGTATGTATACAAGGTGAAGAAGCTGAGACAGTGAATACAAACTCATTTTTCACGAAGGTTGCTGGTAAAGCAAAAATGAGATTACAAAGTAGCTTAGGTAGGTTACAAAACTCAGGGAAATCATGTTGTTTTGTTTTTATTTGAGGTATAAGACAAAGAGAAAATAACATACATAACAAGGGCCTACAGCCTATGAGAGGGAATGAAATCAAGAACATAGAGGGATTAGCCTTGGAAAAGAGGATGAATACTTCCTTCTTTGAGATTTAAAAGATGAGAGAACACAGAAATCCTGAGATAGAGAAGTGGGAGAAATCAAGTTACCTTGAACTCTTTAGTGAAGCATGTGATAAGGTCAATTAGACCAGGTGAATTGAGTCAGGAAAGGATCTGGGCTTTAAGTACATTTTTAAATGTTTCAAATAGGAACTGCAGAGAATATAAAACACAAGGATGAAGAAGGAAATTACAGTCAGAGGACAATGCTCAGTGGCCTGAAAGCAAGGGCAGAAATGGCACAGTCTACTCAGGACTAGGTGGAGAATACAAGATAAAAAAACAAAAGGCGGGGGGCTTCCCTGGTGGCGCAGTGGTTGAGAATCTGTCTGTTGATGCAGGGGACACAGGTTCGAGACCTGGTCCGGGAAAATCCCACATGCCGCGGAGCAGCTATGCCCGTGTGCCACAACTACTGAGCCCACATGCCACAGCTACTGAAGCCCCCACGCCTAGAGCCCGTGCTCCTCAACAAGAGGAGCCATTGCAATGAGAAGCCTGCGCACCACAACGAAGAGAAGCCCCCCTCGCAGCAACTAGAGAAAGCCCACACACAACGAAGACCCAACGCAGCCAAAAATAAATAAATTAAATTAATTAATTTTTTTTAAAAAAGGGAGGGAAAAGTCCAAGGGCTAACATGTGCATCACTGAAACTATATAATAAAGAATGATGTCTAAGGAAAATACTTATTTAACATACAGCAAAGAGGCAGAAGACCTAACAGAACTCTTCAAAGATCCAAAGATGAAGTCACTAGGGTCTAGAGTAGAGTGTGCGAAAGGGAAGCTGTCACTAGATTTCATTACTACAGAACATTTTTCTGTAACTCCCACAAGATCAAGAACCACATACTCTCCTTTCACTGAACTTCCTACAGCTACTAGTGACAACTTCTCCTCCCTGATAAAATTGACCTTTATCCCCTACTTCTAAATACACCTACACTTGATTAATAAATTATATAAACATACCCTGTCCATTCAGAAACTCCATGAACTTTTTACACGTCTGTGTTCTCCCACTAAGGTGTTTTCAGTGGTACAATCCTAGAAGGCAGAGACTATATCCACGAATTCTCTGTTCACAGTATTGGGTTTGGGATTACACACATGCATCCCCAAAGCACATGTTTTAAAAACTGCTTTCCCGTGAAATGAATCATTACTGGAGAGAAACTTTAACAATGCTTCGGAACATATTCCTACACGACTATAACTATGGCCAAATCAGAGAATGCTTAGGAATGACACCCGTTTTCACAACTGTCAACATAACCTCTAGAAAGTAGGATAACATTTACTATATTATTGACTATTTATTTGCCCCTCTGGATAATTCCTCCATACCTCTTTAGTCAGCCTATTCTTTGCACTTCATTTACTCCCAGCCTACATTCTAGCGTCCCTTCTTCCCATCCATAACCCCTAACCTCAAACGCCCCACAGGACCATTTTTCAGCCCTACTCCCTCATTTCCTATTCAACCCCAGACCATCACTTCCATCCACTTCTCCACTCCCCATTTTTCTGCCTCTCCAGACCTCCCATTCCTTCTGCCGAACTATTCAGTCCCCACCCCTTCAACGCCCCAGCCCAAGTCTTCCCGCCTGAGATCGCCCTCCCCCATCGCTCCCTTTCAGGCTCCCCCTCCCCAACCCTTCCCTCCGAGACCTCGGCCAGCGCTACCTGCTCCCTGACTTCGGGCCCT
>NW_020173335.1:878581-964651 GCF_003031525.2 Neophocaena asiaeorientalis asiaeorientalis
CCACCGACCCCAGCCAGCAGCTCCTCTGCGCTTTCTGGGGCCTCAAGAGCCGCGGCCTCCTCGGCGCTCCTTACGGAGGCGGCAGCATCGCCGCAGCGTCTTCTTCTCCCACCCGGTGCACGCTCGGGCGGCCACCAGCCGCCGCCGCTGCCGCCTCCGCCTCCACCGCAGCAGCCGGCTACACAGCCAGACGCCAACAGCTTGCCTGTAGCCCGGCCCCGCCCCTCCCTTCCCCTCGCGCGCGCGCACCGGGAGCCCGCCCGCCACCTCTGGCCGCGCGCCGCCTCCCGCGCACGCGCCAGCGAACGGTCGCGAGAGACCCGCCCTTGGCCCCACCGCGTGGTGGGGATGGGAGGGGGCGGAGAGCGGAAGGGGGCGGGGCCCCGACGCGCCCGCTGCGGCAGTGGAAGCTCCTTGATTCGTTCATTCATTCATCCATTCATGAAATTGTGTGTCTGGCCAAGCTAAGTGGTGGGGATCCAAAAGTGAATTACAACTGATCAGCGTCCTCAAGGAAGTAGGTGGAGAGGGACCAGGAGCAGCAAGGAGACAAAATAGACAACCAGTAAACAGAACACTAATGCCTGCCTTTTTGTTGAGCACCTTCCAACCAACCGTCAACTGATCTTCACATCACACTTTGAAGGCAGGTCTGCTCATTCTCCTGTTACAGATAAGAAGACCGACGGGAAGTAATATGTACCAGGTCACTGAGCAAACTCAAATTCTGGCTTTTCTGCCCCTTTCCACTGTTTCCTGTTGCTCCCAGAAAGTAAGACAGGGTGTGGAAAGTCCTATAAAAGAGGAAGAAGTGATGGATTCCTTCAAGTGGAAGGCGAAGACAAAAAGGCATCCCCATGATTCCCCACTGACAATGAAGTCATCATGTTATAGCCCAGTCCAGCCTGGCCACAGCGGTGGGCAGCGCAGCCTGCCTCTTTCAGTGACTCATCTGCTCAGCAACGTGGCTGTAGCTCAGCCCTGTCTGACCTCCTCCTTCTGGCTTTAGCTGGTCTGCCAAAGCACCATATTTTTCCTCTTTTGTCTTGACTGGAGTTCTTTCACAGAAGCCTTTACTGAAGGGTTCACCCATTTTTGCTTGGCCTCCGCCCTAAACCCTTTCTGAGAGGTAATAATAGCTAACATTATAGCATAACTACTGGATGCCAGACACTGTGCATTCAATTCACACACGTGCAAACAAGAGGTAAGTTGTATTATTTCCAGTTTACAGTTGAGGTTCAAGTTACATAATATGCTCAATATGACACAGCTAGTAAGTGCAGAGCCAGGATTCAAACCAAGGTCTGTCAGATACCAGAGCCTACACACACAACCAGTGTACTCTACAGCCAATCATCAGTCTGCTCCTGTATTCCCTGTTTCAGTTCCTCACCACCATCCATCCAGTTGCCTCAACCAGAAACCTGGAAGTCATCCTAGACTCCTTCCTTCCCCTCCTGCCCCCACACCCAATTAATGAACAAGTCCTGCTGCTTCTATAACCTTACCATCTCTCCAATCTGTCTCCTTTTTCCATCCCACTGGTACTACCTCAGCTCAAGTCTTATCTTCTCTCACCTACTTGACTGGGAAATCTTTCTAAATCATTCACCTACAGCCAGTCCCTTTCTCTTCAAAACCATCCTCCAAAAAGCCTTTACAAGAACCTTCATATAACATGTGACTCCCTTGCTTAAAACAGTTAAATAGATTTCCATGACCCTCAGGATGAGGTCTACTAAATTTACTATGATTGGCAAGACCATCTGAAATCTGGTCTCTGTCTACCTCACCTTCTCCTATTAATCCCTGCTATGTCAATTATTTATAGTTATGCCAGCTGTTTATAGTTCCCTGCATGTACAGGGTCTGACACATTCTTGGTTACAAACAACAGAAACAAACTGATTATCCTAAGCCTAAGGGGGAATTATTAGAAGGCTATACAGAGGGGCTCACAGAACAGAACAGAGATTGGAAAATCAGGCTTATGAAACTGGCAGGAAACAAGGAGTCTCTCCAGAGTACACATTAGGGACAATTTCAGGACAGTGCTGTCACCACCACTCCCACACCACCACCAGACAATGTGCTATGCTGCTGCCACATACTTGTGCAAAGGGATTCTATCCTTCTCTCCTCTCTAATTGCATCACCATTCCAGATTTACAGTCTCTGGCAAGAGAATCCACTGACTCAGCCTTGGCAACTTAGGGACCAGAACTCCATTTCAACCTCTTGCCTTCCACTATAGGGACTAAGAAAGTCAGTGTGGCAAATAGACTCTAAGGTTGCCCTCATGATCCACCTCCTCTCCAGTGTTTGTGCCTTTGTGTGATCTCCTCCCCTTGAGGTGAGTGGGACCTGTGGCTTGTTTCTAAACAGCAAAAATGATGTGGTATCACTTCCATGATTACATTACATTATATAAGATTCTGTCTTGCTAATAGACTCACTCTCATTCTCATTCTCCTAATGGCCTTGAAGAACCAAGCTACCATATTCTGAACTGCCTGTAGAGAGGGTCATGTGGCAGGAAGTTGCAGGCAACCTCTAGAAGCTATGGCCAGCCTCTGGCCCAAAAGCCAGCCAAAAAACAAACACAAAAAACTCAGTCCTACAACCACAAGAAAAAATTTTTTTTCTTGTAGTATAGTTGCTTTACAATGTAGTGTTAGTTTCTGCTGTACAATGAAGTGAATCAGCTATATGTATACATATTTCCCCTCCCTCTTGGACCTCCCTCCCACCCCCCCATCCCACCCATCTAGGTCATCACAGAGCACCAAGCTGAGCTCCCTGTGCTATACAGCAGGTTCCCACTAGCTATCTATTTTATGCATGGTAGTGTATATACGTCAATCCTAATCTCCCAATTCGTCCCACCCTCCCTTTCCCCTCTCTGTGTCCACATGTACATTCTCTACATCTGCGTCTCTATTCCTGCCACACAAATAGGTTCATCCGTACCATTTTTCTAGATTCCACATATATGTGCTAATACACGATATTGGTTTTTCTCTTTCTGACTTAACTTCACTCTGTATGACAGACTCTAGGTCCATCCACCTCACTACAAATAACTCAATTTTGTTCCTTTTTATGGCTGAGTAATATTCCATTGGATATATGTACCACATCTTCTTTTTCCATTCATCTGTCAATGGACATTTAGGTTGTTTCCATGTCCTGGCTATTGTAAATAGTGCTGCAATGAACATTGGGATTACATGTGTCTTTTTGAATTATTTTTCTCAGGGTATATGCCCAGTAGTGGGATTGCTGGGTCATATGGTAGTTCTATTTTTAGTTTTTTAATGAACGTCCATACTGTTCTCCATAGTGGCTGTATCAATTTACATTCCCACAGTGCAGGAGGGCTCCCTTTTCTCCACGCCCCCTCCAGCATTTATTGTTTGTAGATTTTTTGATGATGGCCATTCTGCCGGTGCGAGGTGATATCTCATTGCGGTTTTGATTTGCATTTCTCTAATAACTAGTGATGTTGAGCATCTTTTCATGTGCTTCTTGGCCATCTGTATGTCTTCTTTGGAGAAATGTCTATTTCGGCCTTCCACCCATTTTTGGATTGGGTTGTTTGTTTTTCTGATATTGAGCTCCATGAGCTGTTTGTATATTTTGGAGATTAATCCTTTGTCCATTGTTTCATTTGCAAATATTTTCTCCCATTCTGAGGGTTGTCTTTACATCTTGTGTCGGGTTTCCTTTGCTGTGCAAAAGCTTTTAAGTTTCATTAGGTCCCATTTGTTTATTTTTTGTTTTATTTTCATTACTCTAGGAGGTAGGTCAAAAAAGATCTTGCTGTGATTTATGTCAAAGAGTGGTCTTCCTATTTTTTCCTCTAAGAGTTTTATAGTGTTGGCCTTACATTTAGATCATTAATCCATTTTGAGTTTATTTTTGTGTATGGTGTTAGGGAGTGTTCTGATTTCATTCTTTTACATGTAGCTGTCCAGTTTTCCCAGCACCACTTATTGAAGAGGCTGTCTTTTCTTCATTGTATATTCTTGCCTCCTTTGTCATAGATTAGGTGACCATAGGTGCATGGGTTTATCTCTGGGCTTTCTATCCTGTACCGTTGATCTATATTTCTGTTTTTGTGCCAGTACTATACTGTCTTGAATACTGTAACTTTGTAGTAGAGTCTGAAGTCGGGGAGCCTGATTCCTCCAGCTCCGTTTTTCTTTCTCAAGATTGCTTTGGCTATTCAGGGTCTTTTGTGTTTCCATACAAATTGTAAACATTTTTGTCCTAATTCTGTGAAAAATGTCATTGGCAATTTGATAGGGATTGCATTGAATCTGTAGATTGCTTTGGGTAGTATAGTCATTTTCACAATATTGATTCTTCCAATCCAAGAACATGGTATATCTCTCCATCTGTTTGTATCATCTTTGATTTCTTTCATCAGTGCTTTATAGTTTTCTGAGTACAGGTCTTTTGCCTCCTTAGGCAGGTTTATTCCTAGGTGTTCTTTTTGTTGTGATGGTAAATGGGATTGTTTCCTTAATTTCTCCTTCTGATTTTTCATTAGTGTATAGGAATGCAAGAGATTTCTGTGCATTAATTTCGTATCCTGCAACTTTACCAAATTCATTGATTAGCTCTAGTAGTTTTCTGGTAGCATCTTTAGGATTTTCTATGTATAGTATCATACCATCTGCAAACAGTGACAGTTTTACTTCTTCCTTTCCAGTTTGTATTCCTTTTGTTTCTTTTTCTTCTCTGACTGCCATGGCTAGGACTTCCAAAACTATGTTGAATAATAGTGGCAAGAGTGGACATCCTTGTCTTGTTCCTGATCTTAGAGGAAATGCTTTCAGTTTTTCACCATTGAGAATGAAGTTTGCTGTGGGTTTGTCGTATGTGGCCTTTATTATGTTGAGGTAGGTTCCCTCTATGCCCACCTTCCAGAGAGTTTTTATCATAAGTGGGTGTTGAATTTTGTCAAAAGCTTTTTCTGCATCTATTGAGATGATCATATGGTTTTATTATTTAATTTGTTAATATGGTGTATCACACTGATTGATTTGCATATATTGAAGAATCCTTGCATACCTGGGATAAATCCTACTTCATCATGGTGTATGATCCTTTTAATGTGTTGTTGGATTCTGTTTGCTAGAATTTTGTTGAGGATTTTTGTGTCTGTGTTCATCAGTGATATTGGTCTGTAATTTTCTTTTTTTGTGGTATCAGGGTGATGGTGGCCTTACAGGATGAGTTTGGGAGTGTTCCTCCCTCTGCAACACCTGAGTGAGCTTGGAAACAAACCTCTCCAGTTGAATCTCCAGATGAGAACATATCCCAGCCATATCTGGACTCCTGATCCACAGAAATTGTGAGATAAATGCATATTATTTTAAGCTGATAAGTTTATGGTAAGTTATTACACAGGAATAGAAAACTAGTACATCCAGATACTCACTTTCTCAGGCCAGAGGTGGCCATATGACACAATCTGGCCTGAACCCCCTCTTGCTCCTATCTTCCCTACATTAATAAATGACAAGCCGATTTTTTTCAGTTGCTCAGGCCAAAACCTCAGAATGATAGTTGAATCCTTTCCTTCTCACACACTTCACATCCATTCCACTAGCAAATTCTATGCAAATTAAGAGAATTTTACAATTATCTGGGAGAGAGGTGATGATGACATGTAGAAAGAAAGTGATCATCGTAATGAAAGAAAGTGAATCCTAGAGAGACTCAGAAAGCAGAAACAACAGGAACTGTTGACTCATCTGGGTAGAGAGAAAGAGAGAAGATTTGAGAATGATTTCCAGGTTTCTGGCTTGGACAACTGATATAGGGAACAGTGAAGAAGAAGTTTGAAGGAGATTATAATTAATTGTTCAGATATGTTTGCTCTTTTTTTTTTTTTCTCTTAAGTACCAGTGACATACCCAAGTGAAGATGGTAGGGTGAGCTATTGATTAAATTGCTTTAGAGTTCAGAACTGAGGGCTACCAGTATTTAGATGTATGACAAATATAAATTGTTCAATAATCTTGGGTTTATACATGTTATGACATCTCTTTTCTGTTTCCTAGTTAGTCACTCAGGCTCCTCATGTCATATTATCAGGAAGTCTAGTATCTCCTCCTTAATTATCTAAGAACTCCAATGTTCCTATATATTCTAAAAGGTAAGTATGGTAGTCATCTATTGTTACATAACAAAGCATCTCAAAATTTGTGAATTAAAACAACAAGCATTTATTTATCTGACAATTCTGTGGGTCAGCTGGTTGGTTCTTATGGCCTGGGCCAGTTTAGCTGATCACTTCTTAGTCTGCAAATGCATCTGCAGTTAGCTGAGGACTGACTGGTGGCTAGATAATCTAGAATGGCCTTTCTCAGACATCTGACAGTTTTCAAGCTGTTGGCCATAGCAATGGGGCCAAAAAAGTCACATATCTCTCATCATCCAGCAGGCTGGTTTGAATTTCTTCACATGGCAGCAGTATAGGGGTCCCAAGAATAGAAAAAAAAAAAGCCTCAATGTGAACGCACTTTTCAAGTCTTTCTTGGAGTCACATTGGCAATTGTGCCATTGCCAAAGCAAGTCATAAATCACACAGCAAGTCACTGCCAAAGCAAGTCAATGTGGGAACGAACTAAAGTTACATGGCAAGGGGTAATAGATTCAAAGAGGGGAAGAATGTGTAGCTATCTTTGAAATCTACTCCAGGAAGATCAGTACAATTTCCACAGTCAAGTCCAGCTAGAATTAAATTAGTCCATGAGCATCATTGCATCCTGGGACCATGTTTGAAGTGAATGTTTGTGTCCCCCCAAAATTCATATGTTGAAGCCCTAACTTCCAATGTGACTATATTTGAAGATGGGGCCACTAAGGAAGTAATTAAGGTTAAATGAAGTCATAAGGTGGCCTGGATCCAATAGGATTTTTATCCTTGTAAGAAGAGACACCAGGGAGTGTTTGCTCTCCCCCACCCCAGGCACATATGCAGAATAGGACATGTGACTATCTAGCAAAGAGGTGGCTACCTACAAGCCAAGAAGAGAGCTCTCACCAGAAACCCAAGCAGCTAGAATCTTGATCTTGGACTTTTAGCCTCCAGAACTGTGAGAAAATAAATTTCTGTTGTTTACACCACCCAGTCTAGGTTTTCGTTGCTGTTGTTGTTGTTGTTGTTGTTTTGGCTGCGCCTTGGAGGCTTGCAGGATCTTAATTTTCCCACCATGGATCCAACCCGGGCCCACGGCAGTGAAAGTGCCAAGTCCTAACCACTGGACCACCAGGGAATTCCCGTAGGGTATTTTGTTATGGCAGCCCAAGCAGACTAATACAGACCACATAACAAGGTCCTCCCGATCCAGCGAAGGTTTTTTGAGATAGGACAATCCCATTCCCTTGGTACCCAGCTCAGCCAAATATGCCCAGGCCACAGTTCCCACAATTGAAGCTCTTAGTCCTGTATGTTTTCCGTTTCCATACACAGCACAGTGAATTTCCAGGGAAACAAGCAGTCCCAGGACAAGTTTCCCAAGGAGCCCACATCCTAGAGATCTGCGGTGTTTCCTCTTAAACAGTCAAAAGAAAGAGTGTCTAATTATGTCTCCTTTCCCTAGGCAATGATTGCTTGCTAATCCTCCTAAGGGAGGATACTCTTAATGTTTCTAGGGGGCCGAGGAATCATTACATACCCTCTTGGAAAAGCCTGCTTTCAGTGATACTAACATTCTCTACTCTTCTATGAAAGATTCCTTAGGTGATTCAAAGGGGCCCACATTACTCTTCTAAGAGTTAGCTTCAAGGATTCCTTATTACAGTCATTGTAAAAACAGATCCTTGTCCCCCAATATCCATTCTTCCCTTTTCATATTATTGGACACATGCCACCTAAAATAAAGCAAAATTTCCAGCCTTCTTTGTAGCTAAATATAACCATGTAACTAAGCTCTGACCGTGAGCTGTGAGCTTGAGTGATGAGAGCAACTTTTGAAGTATGCTCTAAAAGGGAAAAGCCATGTCTTTCCTTTGTTCTACCTATTGCTTGTAAAGTGGTCATGGTAGTAATCTACCTTGGACCACAGGTATGAGAAAACATCTAAAGGATGGCAATGCAACAATGTAGAAAGTGCCAAGATAAACTCATGGAGCAGAGCTGCCATCCTTGCCCTCTCTAGTATTATGTGAGAGAGAAATATACCTCTGTCTTAAGTTACTGTAATTTTGGGTGTCTTTTACATGTAACTAATCCTCCATCATTATCACTTAGTATGATGATTTCTAGTACCTGTTTTGCAGAGCTGATGGATCCAAATGTAACCTTGGGCAGGGCACCAGCTACAGATGGAAACTGAAGCCTTATTAAATACATTAGGATACACTTGGCAATAAAGGAAACAGGACTCTCAGGGAAATTCAAGACTAAAAGTATAGCTGTCCTCAGGGAATTTGGAACTGGAAGCATCTCTAGGACCCTCAGCAGCAGGAGTGTAGGGCATTTTACTCTATACTCTTGTCATTACCATGAGTAAGTTTCTCTCTTGGTCTCTCATGTGTCTTTTTGTGTTTCCTCCCAGAACTAACCAGCTTATTTACCCTCTGTTCTGTATTATTGCTTTATATCATCACTTCTATCTACCAATATTTTCTACTTAGGCAAAATTTTGTCTTGGTCACCGCCTCTTCTGTACTAACTGGCTTCTTTATGCAATTTTTAAAACTTCCTTGCTTCTAATGTCTGATTCATTCCCTATTTTCTAATTCATTTGCCTAAAGATGAGAAGCTAATTGGCCAAACTTTACCTGTCAGGTACTTTAATAGCTGCTGGATAACCTACACATTAGTTAGGGGTACCTTCCTGGTCTAATCAGCAATGTCTAGGAACTGGGAAGATTGTGTCATGTGGTACAGAATATGATTGCATAGGATTATCCCTTGACAGAGGTATGGGAGAGATGATTTTCCATAAAGGGGGATGGTGGACTTCTCTGGAACTATGAGTACCATGTCTTAGATATATTGAAGAGAAATAAAAGTGGAGACCGGAAACCCCTTAGGAGTCTATTACAAAGGAGTAGGTAACAGGTACTTGTCAGAGTTTTATAGTAGTAGGGTTAGAGAGAAAGGGAGAGACTGAAGAAATATTAAAGCTGTACAATTTATAGGACTTGATGAATAGCCAGATAGGAGAAATGGGCAAATAGGATGAATCAGGGATAATCTTCAGGATTATGGTTTAAATAACTAGGTGGATGATGGTGTCTTTCACTGACCTAGAGAATACTGAAGGAAGAACAAGTTTCTCATTTACTCATTTATTCACAAACTAAACAAGTATTTGTTTAAACTTCCACGGAAGAGAAATATTAAACAAATGCATTCAGAAGAAGAACAAATGTACTCAAAGAAGTACAATTTGGGGACATGTTGATTTTGTGGTGCCTATGAGATAAACAAGATGGGTGTATGGGTCTAAAGTTCAGGGAATGCTCTCAGTATATATATATATATATATATAATAGATGATAGGAAATAGAGAGGTAAAGAAATTGGATTTCCTCATCTTTTACTATTGAGAGAGCAAAAGATATTGTTTAAAGCTAATAAATAAGGGCTTCCCTCATGGCCCAGTGGTTAAGAATCCGCCTGCCAATGCAGGGGACACGGATTCAAGCCCTGGCCTGGGAAGATCACACATGTCACGGAGCAACTAAGCCCGTGTGCAACAACTACTGAGCCTGTGCTCTAGAGCCCGTGAGCCACAACTACTGAGCCCACGTGCCACAACTACTGAAGCCTGCGTGCCTAGAGCCCACGTTCCTCAACAAGAGAAACCCACACACCGCAAGGAAGAGTAGACCCCGCTGGCTGCAACTAGAGAAAGCCTGCACGCAGCAATGAAGACCCAACGCAGCCAAAAATAAATAAATAAATAGAAGGGAAAAAGAAAAAGACCCAATAAAGCTAATAAATAATAGAGACAAACTTATATGAAGATTCTTTAAAGGTATAGAGGTAATCTTCAGAAGAATTTTTAAAATAACATTTGTCGTTAAAATTACATGTTAAAGGGGAAGGTAAGGTAAGGAAGTGAGAAGTGGAAGTATAGTAATTTTGTCATTGCTGAGAGCAGAGAGTTAATAGGTGAAGTCTCAAGAAATATTACGAAATGTTACAGTTATAAAGGTAACCACTGGAAGAACCAAAAATTAACTACAAACTTCCAAGTTAGCAGAAGGTACATGCACAAAATAAAACAAAGCAAATATAAATCATATAGTAAACTTTTTTTAAAGGTAATCATCTCAAAAAAAAATTCTTGACTCTTCAGAGAAGAAATAAATTTAGAGATTATCAGGAGCAGAGCTACTCCAAGTGTGGTCCTCAGACCTGAGCCAGCTGGCAAACTGCTATCAGTCTATAAAGAGATTAAGTAAAGAAACTGAGAGTAAGCTCTTAAAAAACATTTATAGCAATTTGGCAGAGTCATTTTATGTCTGTGAATCTAGTAATAAAAAATTTTGTATGTCTTTGTGTTATTTCATTTTTTCTAGCTTTTTTACTGTATTTTACAAAAATATCAGTCTAGGCAATAAAAAAATGTTTTTTAATCTCAGTTGAGAAGCACTGCTCTAGAGTAGCAGCAACAGCAACATCACCTGGGAACTTTTAGAAATGCAAATTTATTGAGTTTCTCTTATTTTAGGTATTGTGCTGGGGCGGACTCTCTGAAGAAATCACATTTAAGCTAATCTGATGGATGAGTAGACATTAGCCAGGTGAATATCTCCAGAGCTCACGTTCCGTATATTTTACTGTGTTACCTACATTTATTTCTGAATTCATTCATTCAACAAATATTCAGAGTTCCTACTACATGTCAGGACTTATTTCTGTTGAGCAAACTAAGATGAACATGATCCTTGGCCCCAGAGAATTTATAGTTGAAGGGAAGATTTCAACTTTTATAGGGGTTTAAGTCTATGTCTTGAATTTCTATTTATTTCTACTTTCTATTCTTCAATTCGTAACCCAGTACCAGACAGTTTCAACAACTGATGCACTATACAATTTTTCAAGTTAGGTACAGCTCTGTATCCAACAGTAGTGTCACTTTGTCTCTCTCTAGTTTTTTTTGTTGTTGCTGTGTGTGTTTTTGTTTTGTTTTGTTTTGGTTTTTGGCCACGCCAAATGCAGTCAAAGCCAATGCAGGGGACACAGGTTCGTGCCCCGGTCTGGGAAGATACCACATGCCGCGGAGCGGCTGGGCCTGTGAGCCATGGCCGCTGAGCCTGCGCGTCCGGAGCCTGTGCTCCACAACAGGAGAGGCCACAACAGTGAGAGGCCCATGTACTGCAAAAAAAAAAAAAAAAGCTGTTAATCATTTCCTTTATGATGTTTCTGGGTTTGGGCCATGTCGTGCGGCATGTGGGATCTTAGTTCCCCGACAAGGGATCAAACCCATGCCCCCTGCATTGGAAGCGTGGAGTCTTAACCACTGGACTGCCAGGGTAGTCCATAGCTCTAGTTTTCTAAACATTTTACTAGAGCAGTCAGCAATTCTTGACACGGTTGACTCTCTCTTTCATGAAAGTTACTTTCTTCTCGTGGCTTTAACATTCTGGGTTTGCCTCCTACCTCTCTGATCATTCCTTCTCGGTCTCTTTATGATGTCTCCTCCTCTACCTGACTTAATTGTTGGCATTCTTCACAGGTCGGCCTTGGATCTTCTACTCTGCTTACTCAAAACATTTTCTTTAGGTAATCTTATAAATTCCTGTGACAAAATGCCATCTATAATGCTGTTGACTTTCAAATTTATAACTTTAGCTCAGATTTATTTTCTGAGCTCTTCACTACTTGACATATTCACTTTGTCTCTCAGGCATATTTAACAAACATGTCCTTAATGATCTTTTCTCCCTTCTTATTCAGCCTGAATTTCACGGTCATTCATATTCACTCGCTCGCATATACCATTCACTCTTCTGTCCCTCTTTCATTTTGGTATACTCATTCAGCAAAACCGAAACCCTGATTAAACCCACCCTGTGCCTCTGCCTTGCATGTACTGTTGCAGCTAAACAGAGCTGGAGAAAATATGAGACCATGAGGTAAAGTCATAACCGTAAATTTCAAGTGGGCCTTATTGTTGCCCAACAATCACACCATATGTCCCTAGTTCATTCACTCTCCCTTCTCCTGGATGATGATTTCATAACTCCTACGAAACCCCAGTACATTCTCTCCCATCCTCACAGTCAGGTAACAGACTTGCTTTCTACTTCAGGAGACAGTTTCCACAGAATTCCACCATCACTTCTCACCTGCCAGCATCTGCACTCACACATTTTGTTTCTCTTTCGGTTATTATAGATGAACTATCCATGTCCCTATCTAAAGTCAATCCCTCCGCTTGTACAATAATTCCATTTTCTGCCATTTATTCAAGAATATCACTCCAGAAATGCTGCCCCCTCTATCCTATATCATAAATTTCCCTCTCTTTCCTGGATCATTCCATCAGATTACTTAAAGTTTCTTTTGTCCTCACTTCTGCCACCAGCTACTCCTAATAATTTTTGCTCCTCTGTGTAGCAAAATTTCTAAGAATATTTGTCTCTATATGCTCTCTCCAGTCTCCCCTCCATCTTATTTTTAAGTCCTTTTTTTTGGGGGCTGCTCTTCACAGCATTTGGGATCTTAGTTCCCCCACCAGGGATCAAACCCATGCCCCCTGAATTGGAAGCATGGAGTCTTAACCACTGGACTACCAGGGAAGTCCCTAAGTCTTTTTATTATAAAATTATACAAATTTATATTATAAAAATTGCAAACATACACAAAAATTGAGAGAATAATATAATGAAACCCCGTGTAACCAATCAAAATATTCTACAGTTATGAACATTTGCCATATTTGCTTCCTCTTATCTTTTTTATTTCTTTCTGTTGCTGTAGTATTTTAGAGCAAATCCGTGATAGTATGTCATTTCAATTCTAAATACTCATATGTACTTCTAAAAAAATAGGAAAATTTCTTTAACCACAATATCTTTATCACTTCTTACAAAATTAACAATATTCCTTAAAATTACCTGATATCTGGTCCACATCGAAATTGTTCAAATTGTCTCCAGAATGTCTTTATGTAGTTAGATTATCCACTCTCTCTTAAATATACTCCAATTAAGCTTCCTCCTACCACCACGCCACCAAAACTTCACTGGTCAATATTATCAATATTTACCATGTTGTTTAACCCATTGATCAATTCTCATTTGATATCTCAGTTGCATTTTATATATTTGCTCATTTCCTACTTCTTTTGTTTTTAGAGAAAATCATATAATGAACCCCCATGTACCACTACCACCCAGTTTGTATAATTATCAACATTTTACCATGCTTTCTTGTTTTGTTTATGCTCCACACCTTTTTTTCCTGGAGAATTTAAAGGAAACCCCAGACAGCTTATAATTTCAATACATATTTCTACAGGTAAGGACTTTTAAAGCATAACCATAATCACATTATCACACCTAAGAAAATGAATCATAATTTCTTAATATCATCTAATAACCAGTCTGTGTTCTATTTCCCCCTTTTGTCACAAAAATATCTTTTTGCATTCGTTCCGAAAATTCTTTCCAAGCAACATCCATTTGTTGATTTGGTTGATATGACTCCTAAGTCTCATTTAACCTAAAACAGTTGCCCCTCCCTCCTTTTTATGCCATTTTTTGCTGAAGAAACTAGGTGGTTTTTCCTATAGAATTTCCCACATTCTGCCTTTAGCTGATTGGATCCTTGTGGTGTCATTCTTATATTCCCCGATTCCTAGTGTTCCCTAGTGTTTCCCTGTAAATTGGTAGTTATATCTGGAAGCTTGATGAGATTCAGGTTCATTTTTCTTGGCAAGAACACTTCATAAGTGGTGCTGTGTATTCTCATTACATCATATCAGGAGGCACATAATAACTTGTGGTTCCACTTTCAGTGATGATAATAAGACTGATGAGTAGGTTCAGATACTGTGAACTTCATCTATCCATCATAGATCTTCTCATAAACCATTCACCTAATGCTTTAAGCAGACAGTGACAATCATTACTTAAATCTGTTATTTCAATAGGGGATCTAAGTCTAATATTTCATTTCATGGAAAAGCCAAAGTATGTGCCTGATCTTTCTCTTTGTTCACCAATTTTCAAAATAATGACTGCCCTGCGATCTCCAAAGAAATCAACGAGTTTTGGAGGTTTTCTGGAGTTAGTTAAGGGCCCATGGTTTCAATCCATGTTAGTCATTACTCTTAGATGTTCAAAATACCCCATTTTTGGTCAATGGGGGCTACTTTAGTTTGGCTCCTGTGTCTTTTCATCCTTTTGACAAATTCCAGTATTCTTAGGTAGTTTCCTTGCTTTCTGGAAAAGAGAATGTCCTAGGATTATCTTGTGTATTTTCTGCATCAAACCTGGAATGAGCCCATTCCTTCCTTCCTGATATATTTTTTCACCTAACGTGATAAATGGCACTTCTATCTATCTAGCTACTTGAGCCAGAAACCTGGGAGTCATCCTGGATGCCACTGACTCCCATATCCCCTACATGCAGTTAATTGCCAAATCCTCTTGGATCTATATATAAAGAAAAATCTCAATTTGTCCACTCCTCATCTTTACTGCTACCTCTCTAGTCCAGGTCACTATCATCTTTCATTTGTACAGCCAAAATAAACTTCTAATTATATTACCATTTCTATTTGCCCTTTCCAATCTATTCTTCGTCCAGCACTTGCTTTTTAAAAATGTAAGTCAAGGGACTTCCCTTGTGGCACAGTGGTTAAGAATCCACCTGCCAGTGCAGGCGACACAGGTTCGATCCCTGGTCCAAGAAGATCCCACATGCCGCAGAGCAACTAAGCCAGCAAGCCACAACTACTGAGCCCACATGCCACAACTACTGAAGCCCGTATGCCTAGAGCCCGTGCTCCGCAACAAGAGAAGCCACCGCAATGAGAAGGCCATGCACCACAATGACGAGCAGCCCCCACTCGCCACAACTAGAGAGAGCCCCCACACAGCAATGAAGACCCAAAGCAGCCAAAAATAAATAATTTTATTTATGGCGCAGTGGTTAAGAATCCTCTTGCCAATGCAGGGGACACAGGTTCAAGCCCTGGTCTGGGAAGATCCCACATGCCGCAGAGCAACTAAGCCTGTGCACTACAACTACTGAGCCTGCGCTCTAGAGCCCATGCTCCACAGCAAGAGAAGCCACTGCAATGAGAAGCCCGCATACTGCAACGAAGAGTAGCCCCCGCTCACCTCAACTAGAGAAAGCCCGCTCGCAGCAACGAAGACCCAATGCAGCCAAAAGTAAATAAATAACTTAAAACAACAAAAAAATTTTGCTAAAAATAATTAATTTCGTTAAAAAAATTTCATGATGCTGTGCCTTGGCATGGATATTTTTTTTTAATGTAAGTCAAGATGTTTTATTTACTATTAAACTGAGCACATGTTTTGACAATTTCTCCTTCCAAAAATCTCATTGAATTTGTACAATAAATAAAGAAATCTAATTCGTGACAAATTCCCACAAGAACAAAAGCAGACAAGGTCAATGGTCCTGATAATGTTCTAGTTACTTGGTTAGGTGATAAATTTGCTGATGTTTATTTTATTATGCTTCAAACTTACATATATGTTACACATATTATTTTTCATGTATCTGTGCAAAACACATTTATTGCTCACTAAATATCCATGTTGGCACCTACATTTCCCAACATTCTTCACAGTTAGGTGGGATCACATGACCAGGACTGACCAATGGGTTATGAAAGGAAATGAGATATGTAATTTTCAAACCAAAGTCTCAAAGAGGGAGTGTAAGTTTGCTGTGTTCTCCCTCCCCCTGTGTGTGATTGTAGAGACCCATGGGAAGCAGCTGGAATTGTTGAGTCATCAGGTGGAAGACAGCAACCTACAGAGTCAGATTGGACTCAGAGCGAGCAAGAAATAAACCTTTGTTTTTGTAAGCCACTAAGATTTTAGGGTTACTTTCTAGCCTAGCCTATCCTGACAAATACTGTATCTAATATAAATTTTAAAAAACAAAAACTTTTTTTTTACATATAGGATCATATTGATAGATAAACTAGAGTTGAGAAAGCCACAGTCCAGAATACGAACAGAAAAGGCTAAAATGGAGGTGAAAATAGACTTCCTAAGAGAGAGAATTTCTAAATTGGAGTAAGCAGGAGCAGAAAGCATCTGAGAAAGGAAGCAGAGATCAAAATATTAATTGAAACACTGGGAACAGCTGCACTACTTAGAATCCTTCTCTCTCTCCATAAGCACACACTAGCTTCCCTGTTACTTTAAAACACATCCTGAGAATAAACGGAAGAATCTGCTCAGGAGAGTTCATGCTCTAGACTTCTTATTTTGGAATTTGGGTGGGGAAAGTCTTGTTAGCTACTCCCTCCTCATTTTAACTATGTATTTTCCTCAGAAAACAAGCTCAAATATCAAATTTCTTATCAGCTACACTTACACATATGTAATAAATCAGAAAAAATTTTAAGTACTTTTCTTGAAAAAATATATATAATTTAGTGCAAGTGTGTATTCTAGCAAAAAATATAAAGGAATCCCCCCCAAGAAAGAGGAGGATATGGGAAGAAACAGATGAATAATATAAAAGTAACATGAAAATATGGGCTTCCCTGGTGGCGCAGTGGTTGAGAGTCTGCCTGCCGATGCAGGAGACACGGGTTTGTGACCCAGTCCAGGAAGATCCCACGTGCCGCAGAGCGGCTGGGCCCGTGAGCCATGGCCGCTGAGCCTGCGTGTCCAAAATATAAAGATTTAATTATACAGTAGGCCTAAAATGCAATTGTTCAAAATAGAATGAGAAGTCAAAAGCTAAAATGGAATGAATTCCATTCAAATGATAACATGTTTATGCAGATGAAAAATCTCATTGATATTGTAAAGAAACTTCCCTGAAGTAACAGGGAAGCTAGTTTTTTAATTCAACAAGAAAAAAGAAACGTTATTAGAATCTCCAGAAAAACATAAAGCCATGTCCCAAAGGTGAAGCAAATTAAAAATATGGTCTATATTGTAGCAATTAATGGGAAATAGGATAAGAAAATCTATTCGGCCTTGATATTTCTTATTTTATTGTTAAAGTTTTATACTTCTGAGGTTAGATTTTTTTTAAAATCCTAACAGACTTGGGAACATCTTTGTAAACTGCAGCCACTATTAACTGTGTTAGTATCAAATCCATTTCTTGCCCTTCCTCTACTTTGCTCTGTCTTGCAGAGGATTAGCTCATGCAAATTATCTTTCTAAAATTTCCTAGTTTACTTACTTTTGGTTAGTGGGAGGGATGTTGGAGGACCTCTGCTTCAGGCAGCATCTCCAACATTGACTGTGTCTTTTCCATGGTTCCACATCTCACCAGAGTCCCTTCCTCCCCATCTCAGCTTTCAGAGGGCTGTCCTTCCCTCTATGGTTTCAGTTCCCACTGAGTGGTCTCAGCTTGTAGGCTCTGTTAACACTACCTCCTCCTCTGATCCTCCAGCGCTAGGGATGGTAGAGGTTTCCTGCTGTTGCTAATTTATGAGTTGCTTACCCATCCCCTGTTTCACTTTGGACCCATTTTTAACTAGTTACCTATATGAAATTCCTTCTGTTTAACTACTGGCATGGGCTCTGTTTCTCTGACAGGACCCTGACAGATAAATGAATCTAAGTAGTGTGTATAAACCATGAGAATTAATGCCACTGAATCATCCATCAAAGGACAAGAAAGGAGAATATTGAGACTAGAGAGTTCCTGGAGCAGTAAATTACATAGGCAATGGAATAGCCAGGCTCAGAGATGTGCTTTGGGAAGGCTGGTTGCATTAGCATTATCATTTCAAACAAATTGGAAATCGGTGACAGGGAGACTAATGGGGACCCTTATACAGTAATCCAGGAGAAAGACAATGAAGACTGTATTAGTCAAAACTTATCTGATTGTAAGTGATCAAAACCTAAGTCAACCAGATAAGCAAAAAGGAACATGGACCACACGGCTAGTTGCCTATCTAATATTCATTCTTCTGTCTTCCATACTAAGAGAATCTCAGTTTTGTATGGGGCAGCAGTGTACATAGAAGTAGCTAAAAGTTCTTACTTTTCTAGAGTGCAAGTGGGGATAATATGTACTCAGGGTGGCCATATGACCCAGTTCTGGCCAATGAGAGAATAAAAGAAAGTTTTAGAGTTAGGCTTCCAGAGGTATGCTTATTCCTTCAGTCCTTTGTCCTTTGTCCTTTCCTTCTCTTCATGATAAGAAAGCAGACTCTGCTTGGGAGGTACAGTCACTATCTTGCCTTACACTAAGGATAATGGAACAGACAGACAGAAGAGCCTGGTCTTTTATGATATTTTGTAACCTGGAACAGCTGCTCTTATCCTCGCATGCCTATCTCCAAGCACCCTTTTATTGGGGGAAAATTAATTTGTATATGGTTAAGCCATGTTAATTACTTGCAATTGCATATATCTCTAACTGATAAAGAGGGTGTATTAGAAGAGTCCTAATGTAACTCAGATTATACAGACTGAACTAGAGTTCAACAAACGGTTCTCAAAAGAAACTGCAGTACTGTAGATCTTCCCCTTTTTATCTCATTACTCTTCTCTGTATTGAATTAATATTCTTTTCTTGCTCTGATCTGGCTTTCTCTATTCCCCAATTCATCTGACAGAAAATATGGCCAACAACAGCTTCCATGTTTTACATTAAATATCTACTGTCACTGAAGAGAGATTAACCTCACTCTCTTGGTTCTAAATATAAAAAGATAAGAAGAAACTCATTGGCCCAGTTTGGGCCAGGTGACTGCCCCTAGATAAATCAACCACAAACAGGTGGGCATGGTCAAATATAAACATGCAATCTCCAGCAGTAATCATGCATAGAATTGGAAGAGAGGCAATTCCCACAAGAAAGGAGATGTCTTACAGACAAAACAGTAAATGTTTACTACAAAGACTGAATTAGGCTGGTGGTACCAGAGTTAGATATAAGAGAGATTCAGGGAATAATCAGGGGGATGATTGTCTTGGGGCTGAGAATGACTTCAAGTTTCTTGTTTCTTGTCAAAAAGATTTATAAAAATAGGAAAGAAGAATTGGTGATTGACTCAAATTGAGTTATCATAAAGAGTAACTTTGGCCTGAATGCTGTTGATTTTTCTCTGCACACATCTTCACATAGTTTTAAACACCAGATTTTTACCTTAGTTTCATAAAGATTCCATACAAGTCTATATGAATATCGGCATTTCCAATGAATGAAGGAGCAGAGGACAGGGAACACGTAATTCACAAAGGATGAAATTAAAGCAGTTAACAAACATGAAAAATGTTCTAACTTATTGGCAGCCAAAGAACTGTAAATTAAAACAAAGAGATGTGCTAGTATTTTTTTAACCCATTAGATTTGCAAGAAGGCTGGCTGTAGAGGCAATATGTTAGTTAGACCTGAGCATTCACCTGTGTTTCAGGTGGCAAGGAAGTAGGCACAGCCTTCAGAGTAAGCATCGTGACCAAAATTACTCATGAACCATAGAAATGTTCCACTCTAATGACTCCACTTCTGAAAAAAGATTCTAGGCAGGGACTTCCCTGGTGGCGCAGTGGTTAAGAATCCGCCTGCCAATGCAGGGGACACGGGTTCTAGCCCTGTTCCGGGAAGATCCTACATGCCACGGAGCAACTAAGCCCACGTGTCACAACTACTGAGCCTGCGCTCTAGAGCCCACAAGCAACAACTACTGAGCCCGCGCGCCTAGAGCCCGTGCTCTGCAACAAGAGAAGCCACTGCAATGAAAAACCCGCCCACCGCAACAAAGAGTAGCCCCTGCTTGCTGCAACTAGAGAAAGCCCAAGCACAGCAACAAAGACCCAATGCAGCCAAACATAAATAAATAAATAAATTTATTTTAAAAAAGGATCCTAGGCAAATATCCAAAATATAGAAAAAAGAAACTTTATGCATTAAAGATGTTTGCCACAGCATTGCTTAAAATAGTAAAAATTATTAAAAACAATAGTGAGAAGTGATTTAATAAAGTATGATATTCTCTCAAAACACAATATTATACAGCCATTAAAATAGTAGCATTTACAAAGTATTTGTGTAGCAGTATGGAAAATGCTTCTCACATAACCTTAGTTATATAAGCAATGCTCCAAGTATAAATTCAAATGAAACCAAAGTGTATGAAGTAAAAAATGAAAGTTTACTCCAGGGTACCCACTCCAGTGGGTAACCACTGCTAAAAGTTTTGTGTGTTTGCAAACTTTTTTCTACGCACAGAAAATTGTATATCCTGATAATTTTACTTATTGTCAGTTGAGCATTTTACATGTCATTAAATAGTCCTCTAAAACATTTTTAATGGTAGTTTGATAATCTACTGTAGAAAAAAATGTACGTTTACTCAACCATCCCCTTAACTGTAAAGCTACAGTAAGCTTTTGAATGCAAGTAATTGAAACCCACCTAGTTAGCTTAAGGGAAATATATAAGCTGTCGTGAGAATACCGTGTTTCTCAGAATAAAAAGGCAGGAATGCAGAAAGCAACTAGAATGTGCAATGTAATGGTCCAGGAATGCTTTGTCTATGTCTCTTATCTCTACTTCTCTCCACAGCTCTGCCTCATTCTCCTCTCTCTGTAGACTGGTGTTCTCTGTTTTTCAGTTCATCTGGAAGATAATAGCCTTGACACAGTTCCAGAATTTTTACACTACTTCCATTCAAGATATCAGCCTAAACCGGAATTCCTAAGTAAGAAAGACAATATAATTGACCTAGTTTGGTCAGGTGTCTACCCTGGTCCAGTGAACAGTGGCCAGTGCATCAAGGTCCCTCTTCTGAGGCTGAATTAAGGAGGGTGATAACACGAATAGGTCCCTCTGTTCTCAGAGATGAGTGAATCACTGTGAGTTGAGAATACACCCCCAAGGATGTCTATTATGGCCTCCATATGTCAATTTCTCTTCTTAGAATGGACAGGTAAGTGAAATCATCAGGTCAAATGATATGAGCATTTTAAGGCCAATTGCTTTCCAGAAAGAGCATCAACCAACACTTTCACCTGCAGTGACTGGGAGTTCCTGCATGCCCTCATCCATCTAAGAAAAGAAAGACCAATTTGAAAGAGAAAACATAGTATCTCAGTGTTGCTTTATTTTGTGGGTTTTTTTAATCACTATTGAAGCTGAGCATTTTCTCAGATGTTTACAGACTAGTCCTTCTTCTGGGCAGGGCAGAGCTGTACACAGTTTCTTTCATACTCCTTAGTGAAGATAGTGAAGATTCTCCCCCACTGATAGGACAGATGAATGATGGGGCCTCTGCAGCTGTTGCACAAATGTCTGCATTTCTTCCAGGCTGTCCACACCTGCTCTCCAGCCACTGTTGTCTCCTGCCTGGTTCTACTTTCAGCCCTGCCACCACATCCCCCAGTCTTCCCCTCCTCCCTAGGAGCCATAGCTCTTTTAGGATAGAAGTCCTGGGATGTCCAGGTCCCCTAGCTCTCTCTTCTGGCAAATCAGTGTTTGTACAGAAAGTTCAGAAGTCCCCATTAGCAAGAGTCAACACTGCAGCAATCTTTACTGCAGCACAGAAGCTGGGCACTTACATGCGGTACCAGAACCAGCTACCTAGAGAACTTATCTGTGCTGACCCTGTAGATGAAGCAACAGCTCATGAAGACTGCAGTTTCATTCTGTTGCCCTGCATCTCTCCATGAGGTTTCACCCATCTTACCTACAGGCTCCAGTGCACAATTCTGTCATTGCATTTGCATATCGTGTTGTCATTATCTGTGCTAGCGACTTTTTCCCTCCCTAAAGTATCAACTCCTTGGCCTCTTGCCTTCCAAGATGGCCCACACTCTGTCTATGGAGTGTGTATCTCCCTGAATAAACCTTCTTTCACTTTACTATGTCTTGCTCTTGAATTCTTGCCTGCACAAAGCCAAGAACCCACACTTGGCGGCCATCCCAGGGACTCAGACATGACTTGGGATGTGACCATCCTCTCGCACCCCACTCTCTTTCCTGCAACATCTTTCCTGGCACCCAATGCGGGGCCTCAAAGGCCATAATCTCGATCCGCCTATTGGGCTATGGCTCCCCTCTGAAGGGTGGCTGGGCCTTATCCTGAGCCACGTAGATTCAAGTAGCCCGCTAAGTGGCAGCTGATGTCACCTGCAGGATCCAGCAGAGAGCAGTTCTCTGGCCGTGAAGAAGCACACTGAGGCCAAGGCTTTTCCCCCTCAGTCTTTCTCATTCTCCTATTGCTCTATCTCTTTGGACTTGAAAAGATCCACCCAGACGAGCACCAAACATCCAAATTAAGACTGCGCGGCAAGTAATTGACAACTTGGTTGGGTCTAAAGAACTGCCAGGAGGCTTATCTGGTGGCGCAGTGGTTGAGAATCTGCCTGCCAATGCAGGGGACACGGGTTCGAGCCCACATACCACGGAGCAACTAGGCCCGTGAGCCACAACTACTGAGCCTGCATGTCTGGAGCCTGTGCTTTGCAACAGGAGAGGCCGCGATATTGAGAGGCCCGCGCACCGCGATGAAGAGTGGCCCCCGCTTGCCGCAACTAGAGAAAGCCCTCGCAGAGAAACGAAGACCCAGCACAGCCAAAAATAAAAAAATAAAATAAATTTTAAAAAAAAGTATCAACTCCTTGAGGACCGAGTCTATGTCTTCTTGTTTATTATTTCTGTGTCTTCAGTTGCATGAAACTTCCCTGCTAGACTTGCTCTGCCAACATTTCCTCTGAGCTCCCTGGATGGGGAGAATAAAAAATAGAGACTATAGTTAGAGTAGAGGCCCAAGAAGGACCATTTGCTATTCAAAAAGCTAAAGGCCTAAAAGGTTTTTGACTGAGGACTGAATTTCCAAGGCTTATGGTGAAGGGAAACTAGCATTTTTAAAGTACCTGTTAAGTGCTAGGCACTTGTATTATTCAGTACTCTTTCACTCACTTGGTTTCTCTCCTACAGCTGTCACGCTCTCTGCACCGTAGGAAACCTGCTAGCCGGCAGCCCCAAGCTTATGTTATCTCAGATAAGAACGTGCAACCAAAAAGAAGTTTTCTCTTCTATATATAAAGCCAAAAAAGGACTCTGATTAGTTTTACTTGTGTCACCTGTCCCCTGTGGACCAATCACTGACCCAGAGAGATGGAATACTCTGACAAGCCATGGCCAAATTATATGTCCTATGGCAAGAGGAGCAAAGGGAATAGAAAAGCTTACCAGACAGCCGAGAGCATTAGTTACCAGGGCTAAAGCGTATTGGAGTCAATTGTCTGCCTTGAAAACCTCTCCTCTAACACTCTAACCATTATACTCTAAGGATGGCCTTCTTGTGCCCTGAAGACATAGATTCAAAGATCTTAAGGGGCCTTTACAGACTCTGGTTAAGAGACAGCATGCACTTTTGCCAAGCCTTGAATGCTGGGCCTGTTCTGAAATAATGCAGAGAACTGGATAATCAGCACCTCTGGGTGGATCTGCTCCCACTACTAGGTCTTCAGGGCTTCCAAAACATTCTCACACCCCATTTGTTTGACCTCCCTCATTCCCAGTCCTCCTTCACCAAATAATGACTTGACTCTTCAAACTCCTCTGGCCATTTTCTTCACTTGCTTTTTGAAAGAGATTTACTTTTGAAATTCATTCACCCATTCCTTCAAAAATAATTTTATTGAACACCATCTATGTACCAGGACTATGCTAGGCACCTTAAAAAAACTTTAAGAATGGAAGGCCTGCAGAGGGTTGAATCTGCAAATGTCAGTCCGACCAGATAAAGCCTTCTATTGAGTCCTTCCAGACTTTTCCTGACTCCCAGGTCTTCAGAACACTGAACAAGGCAGGTGTGACTTACCAGCTGTGGTTTCCAGGTGTCCTGACCCATCCCTTTTCTGACTCAGTCACAAGAGAAATACAGGACATTTTTTTCAATCAAACAAATAAGTTAATAAAACTATATAAACAATTAGGGACTTAGAGAAGATATGGCTGGAGTTTTTTCCTGGGGGTGGAGTATAACTGACTTCACACATGTATACATATGTGCTCAACTTGTCCAAGGCTGAATGGTTCTGACCTTACCAGCTAAACATTTTCTTTCTGGCAATTTTCTTTTTCTATAACTTAGCAACAGCAGCAATAGCAAGGTAGGCCCAATAGCAAGGTCAACTGTTCAAGGGTATCTCTGAGAACTATGACTTCTTAGTAAAGCTAAAGAAATAGTCTCCCTGGGCTTCCTCATCTCTGTTCTATTCTGTTGTCAGGGAAAGTTTTAAACTCAGTTTTCCCAGGCTAGAGTAAGCCACTCCTCAGCCACAATACTTTCTGAGTAATAACAGCTGGTAAGAGTTAAGAGGTCTCAGGTGCTTTTTTTTTTTAAATAAATTTATTTATTTTATTTATATTTATTTTTGGCTGCGTTGGGTCTTGGTTGCTGTGCGCAGGCTTTCTCTAGTTGGGGCGAGCGGGGGCTACTCTTCAATGCGGTGCGCGTGCTTCTCATTGTGGTGTCTTCTCTTGTGGTGGAGCACGGGCTCTAGGTGCACGGGCTTCAGTAGTTGTGGCACTCAGGCTCAGTAGTTGTGGCTCACGGGCTCTAGAGTGCAGGCTCAGTAGTTGTGGCGCACGGGCTTAGTTGCTCCGCAACATGTGGGATCTTCCTGGACAGGGGCTCGAACCCATGTCCCCTGCACTGGCAGGTTGATTCTTAACCACTGTGCCACCAGGGAAGCCCCTCAGGTGCTTTTTAAGGGCATTCAGAGGTGTCTGATATCTCCCCAGAACTCAGTGTGGACTCTCAAGCCTGCCCTTGCTCTGAATGTGAAAAGAGTACAAATGGCACTGGTTGACCAGCCATGCAGTTATGTCTTCTAGGGTGAAATCTTTAACCTGTCAAAACCTTATACAGGTAGAAAAGATTACTCTGTAATCTTCATGTGCTACAAAGTAAAATCTCCTCAAAGTCTCAGGGTGAATGAAAGATAGAATAGGCAGGAATGCTGAGCCAATTACAGCTTTGTTTAGAAAATCCAGGCATTTGGTCAATGAGGGAGAGGAGAAACTGAGACAAACCTGCAGGCAAGACAAATGAACAGCCGGAGTAGCCTCTTAGAGACCCCTAGCCATTGTATGCAGAGCTGACAAAGAAGCTGGATCAAGAAAGCCAAAGCAGACATCTGATTGAGGTCTCGTCTTATATAAGGAAGTCTCTAGTGAATTGTGATTATGTACTGTATTGTCAATATATATTTTGACAGAGACTGTAAGTCTGTGACCCCATTGGTAAGTCATAATCACTTAGGTATTCAGGAGATGGGAACTCTGTAGACCAGCCTTAGGCAGGTCAGGAAGGTACAGATTATGTTCAGAACACTGCACTGAGGGAGCTCAAAGTTTGAATGGGAATGGATATCTTTGGGTGAAGAAAACAGACTATTATTTGTGAGATAGATGGTCTAATATCATGTTACTACTGTCTGTTTATTTCCTGTGTCACCATCAAGCCTTTAGTAAAGTCTTTTTTTGTTTGTTTTTAATGTAGCGGTTTTTTTGTTTGTTTGTTTGTTTTGGTGTGCGTGGCTTGCGGGATCTCAGTTCCCCGACCAGGGACTGAACCCAGGCCACGGCAGTGAAAGCCTGGAATCCTAACCACTAGGCCACCAAGGAACTCTGAGCCTTTAGTAAGTCTATTTGAAAGCCCCAGCCTCACGTCACCATGCTGCTAGGATTAAGGGCAGCATTGCGAAACAGCAACCCATCTATGTTTCCACATTCAAAGCTTCCACCCAGGAGCAGCTATAAATAGCCCCTCAGCTCTCCATTAAGCCCATATATGCCAAACCTCAGCACAGATACAGCCAAAAGGACGCATGTCACTTTCCTTCTCTGACGCTCAGTTCCCTCCTCTTACAGGTATAGCATGATGTCCCAGCTAAATGCAAACTGAATTCAGTCTGGATTGTGGTAGAATTAGTGGAGTAGTGTATTCATGAATTAACGCACATGAGGAGGTTCCTGGGGAGAAAGAGGAGATGAATGGAGGCACTGTCGGGGACTCAGTCCCTGTACATGCTAGAGGTACTGATCTCCTTGGAGTGGGTGCCTTAACTTGAATTCCCCTAGAAACAGACCCTGAGACAGGGATTCAAGAACAAGTAGTTTATTAGGTGGTGCAGGAAACACTAGAAGGGAAGTGAGGAGTGAGAAAGGAAGGGAGGGAGGTCCATAATGGACAAATGATCAAACCAGCTATCACTGTAGGTGACTGGAGCTTAATGCCATGCAGAAACTGTGGGAAACTGTGTTGAATACAGGCCTCAGGGTTTGCATGTCAAGGGTGAGAGAATGGTGTTATATACACCAATTCCCATCAGTCATTTGTTGAGGACTGCTCCAGGGAGTATTAATTCCCTCCACTGCCACCCCTGCCACTGTATTTCCAGCCTGCCAGATACAGGGGCTGTGTGACCTTCAGGCAGAGATGCAGATGCAGGCAGGTGGAAGTTTGTTAGTGAGCACTTAGTGATAAAGCCCTAAGGTGAAGGGCAGAGCACCGAAAGCATCTGCCACAAAAGGGCTGGAGCATGGTATACATCATGTCTTTGTGGGACTTGGGGTACATTTGGGGAAGCTTTAGGGCCTCAATGGCAAAGGTAGGGAGCTGATAATTCCCTTTTTTCCCCCTCCTCTACTACAAACTACAGTGTCAAGGTCAGAGCTGGAGGATGCTTGCTGGAGAATTCTGGCAGAGGGTACCAGGCAATGGGAAGATTCCTTGAAGAGGTGTTTGGAGGATAAGAATATAAACAACTTCCCTTAATACCTGTGAGACACCTCTGAGTACTCCTTGGAATGTCTGAGGAGACTTTTGAGGGGGACTAAGGTCCTGTATGGCAAATGGTTGGCTAAGCACCACTGTGACTGGACATTAATATTAACACTGTGATTGGACATTAATATTAAGATGGCTTCTTTTGAACCCATAGTCTGGTGAGGCCTAGAATATTCAGGTTGCATAGAACAGTGGGGAGACTCCATGAGATGGCATATATCGATACAAAGGGGCTAAGGCAGTACTGAACACAGAGGCATATTCAATAAAAGGCAACTTTTGTTACTTTGGTGATCTCAGTCAATAAAAGGGGTCATCAAAGACAGAAAAGGCACATTCCTCAGAATGCCAAGTCCTTCTTTATATAAAGTTCTACCTGTCTGTCTCAGACTTTGGGGAGTAAAAGGGAATCAGTCAATCACTTTCCCTACCCAACCTAGACTTTCTGATCTAAGGTATTTGTGTCAGTGTGTATTTATGTATATAGGTGATCACATCCATCTGCATGTCTCTGTATATGTAAATGATGTGTGTGCATTGTACATGTGTTATTGTGTGTATATGTCTGTGGGCATGTGTGTTAGTCTGTGAGGTTTGAGGGGTGGTACCAATATTGCCATGTTCTCCTCTGCAACTTGAACCAAGCCCAGTGGTCTCTCCTTCAAAGCTGCCCTGTGATCCTGGATCCGGGAGAAATTAGAGGAGCAAGTTCTTGGGGCCAGCCTTATAGAGACTAAGTGGTGGGCTAAATAGATGACTGATGGTTCAGCCAGGCGCAGCCCAGGGAAGAGCCTAAAGAACACATTTGTCAACATGAAGCAGAGACAGGAAACAGAGAAAGCAGAGAGAGGTGAGGACAGGAGTGGGATGGGGCAGCTCAAAAGCTAGAGCCAAGAGCCAAGAACTGAGAAGCTCTTTTCTGTGATGTACAGGATCCAGATAATGATTTTCTAACCCCTTATCTCAGGAGGCCCAGATTGGCCAGGCAGAACTTCCTGGACAGTCTGTGTTCAATGCCAGCCCAAGCTGAAGCAGGGCCAAGTTACAAAACAAACTGGATGAAGGCGGAAACACAGCTTGGCTTCCCTGGGACCCAGCACAGCAGCCAGCGTCTGAGCAGATGTGTGTTTCATGTGCAGGAAATCCACTAGCCACTTTGGCCATACAGGAAGCAATCGTCCTCACAATAACAGTGTCGTGTGTTTGCACAGGGACAAACAGTTTATGAGGCCCTTTAACAGTATTATCTCATTTGAGCCTCATTCGGGCCTTTTGGAAACAGTGTCATATCCGTTTTATAGATGAAGCAATGTAAGCTTAGGGGTTAACTGATTTTCCCGTGGTTATATAGTAACTGGTTAGTGACACAGCTAGGACTGGAATTCAGGTTTGTCTGTCTCCAAAGCCAGAAAATTCTGTCTCTTCTGTTTCCTTTCCAATTGGTTTCTCATTGCTCCCTTCCTGGAGACATACAGGGGCCCCTGGAAAAGCAAGGGTCCACTTTATTGGGCCCCAGAAAGCCCAAGAACCTGGTCGTTCTTCAGCAGATAGTGTCCGCAGCTCAGCCACATGATGCTCTTCCTGCCAGTCCACCCAGGGAACCTTGTGTGAGCTGAGATAGAGGGGACCTGGGAGCAGAATGTCTTAGGACGTGTCCAGATGTGTTAGAAACCTTGCCCAGTATGCGTCTGGGCCTGGTTCAGCTCAGGCACAGAGAAGGAAAGCAGAAACGCCTCCAGGGCTCCTCCACTGGAATCAAAGTACAAGCCCCTCAGCCTCAGAAGGAGACCTGGATGCCCTTAATTCCTGGCTATGAAAATAGCCATTTTCTCCAGGAAGATTCTTGGATTAATAAAAAGATTAATCCTCATTGGTAGAGGAATAAATGAATTGAGTCTGTTCCTCTGCATTTCTTTGTACTTTTTGTTCTTCTACCATTCAGCGGGCTTACTGCTTCACTTAGTTCTTCAGGGAAGAAATGACATAGCAGGCCAAAAAGTTGTTTCTTAGCTTTTGAGAGTTAAAACCTTAGGCTTCAAGTGCATGTGATGTAAAAGCAAGCTTCCTGTGACTAAGACTAGCTTGCAGTATGTTGAAGTTGGGCAGAAGATTTGAGGGGAAGAAAAGAGGATACAGGAGATGTTGTACCTAAAGTTGACTGATAAGGTGTGGTTGTGACAGAAACTTCAGTTTTAGAGAAAATCCAAGCACAAGGTAAACCTTGCAACCTTTTCTAGGTAGAGACCACAAAGGCAGCAAGCCCCAGAGTGGAGATGGCTGGGTGGTATAGCTGGGCAAACAAATCTGAGTCTACCTCACAGAGCTCCTTGCTCCTCAGTGCAGCAAGGGGCAGTAGCAAGATTCCTGTGCTCCGAAGAGTGGCATATAAGTGATAAATGATTACAGAGAATCCCAAGTTTCTTGAGCTTCTAGCTAGTTAGATCTAGAGATCAATAGAATGATCCTGGGTCCCTGAGTGGAGTATGAGAGTGGTATGAAAGAGCTGAACCTAAAGGAGTCAGGGCGATTAGAATGATGAACAACCCAACAGTGATCCACATGCCTCTAAAAATATAAAACTATATATGCACAGCATGTGCACAAGTTTATTTTCATTGTGATAATATTCCTAATAGCAAAAAAAAAAAAAAAGAATGAGGATGATCTACCAATTCCACTTCTGGACATACACTCAAAAGAATTGAAAGCAAGGACTTGAATGGATATGCGTAGATCTGTCTTCATAGCAGCATTAATCACGACAAAATAAAGTGGAAGAAACCCAAGTGTCCACTGACAGATGAGTGGATAAACAAAGTACGGTATGTGCATACAGTAGAATTGTATTCAGCCTTTAAAAGGAAGGAAATTCTGACACATGCTACAACATGGATGCACCTTGATGACATTATGCTAAGTGAAATAAACCAGTATAAAGCATGCTGCTTTTTGGTTAGAAAGGGGGGTATATTCTAAGGATGAAAAAACTGCAAAAAAATCTTAAACATTATTCAACAATTTAATTGTTGGTAGTCGTATTGATAATGCAAGTTGAATCTAATAATGTATATTATAGAATAAAACAAATAAATGTTAATATTATTAAGAACCAAGATTTTCAGTATAAGAGAAAGGGGATACAATATTAAATTCTAAGGTAAAGGAAAAATGCAATGTTCATTTTGAATTGGAAATATTAACATTAATTCAGTTTTTTTTTAAAAAATGTATTTTCCAGCTCTGTCTTTTGAAAGCACCTGCAAGCAATAACCTGTAGTAGATTCTATGAATGCCCTGTCCCACACATCCTCTTACACCTGCTCTGAGTTCACCTGAAGTGAATAGTTCTAGTACACACTTATCAACTCAAGCTCCTGATGAAAGTGCTGGGATTTAAAAATCTAGGGATAGTTCTAGAACAGTGAGGAATGAGAGTTGGTGGGTAAATAACCCAGCATTTCTGTCCCTGGGTGGGACAGTTCTGGGGCACATTCTAGGTCGTTCCTCAGAGGGTTCTCAGCAGGACTGAGCCCCATTTGCTCACAGTAGTAATTTGTTCATTAATACACGCTTTATTGGCTTTTTTCCCTTTGCTGATTCATTTCCCCACTTCTTGATTTGTATTTCTGGGGATCATCTTCCAAAGAAATTACCTGACCTCAAACCCTTGTCTCAGGGTCTGCTTTCAGGGGAATCCAAATGAAGAAAAACCCTGATAGTAATCAGTGCAGCCCATACTGTGACCACTAATTATTATTTTTCACTAAAACTAGCCACAGTTCCTTAAAGAAATAGCTTATGAAAGGTATGAGGCAGGTAGAGTACAAGGTGAACCCAGGATATCTTATCATGCCAGAAAACAAGGAAGCTCTCAAAGACTAATGGAGACATATAAACACAAGGAGCCAGTTTGAAGGAATTCTCATTGACCAACTCTGGGATTATTTGAGAGTCAAAAAGAAAAATGACTGTGAAACAACAAGGTCCTACTGTATAGCATAGGGAACTATATTCAATATCCTGTAATAAACAATAATGGAAAAGAATATATATATACATATAACTGAATCACTTTGCTGTACTGCAGAAATTAACACAACATTGTAAATCAACTATACTTCAGTTATATATATATGTATATATATATATTTTTTTTTTTTCTTTTGCTGCACCACTCAGACACATAGGATCTTAGTTCCCCAACCAGGGATCGAACCTGTGCCCCCTGCAGTGGAAGCACGGAGTCTTAACCACTGGACCTCCAGGGAAGTCCCAATAAAATCAATTTTAAAAAAAGAATGATGACTGTGTTTTTTAAATATTTGAGTAAATAAAATTAAAAAGTCCATAGTGACTCTCAGAGAGAGACAGAAAAAGAGAGAGAGCTAATTGAAAATAAGCTTGTATATACAATATTCTGAAAACTGGCAACTAAATGAAATTAAGCATTTACCCTGCCTTTTTAGGAGGAGCTATGTTTAATCCCCAGTGGAAGAGGTGAAGCCTTTCTTTACAGAGAATGTAAAAAGGTAATATTGATAGGATTAACAAATTGCCATTTTTCTACTCCTCGTAAAATAATTGGTTAAGGCATGGAAAAAGAAATCAGTGGATGCTGAAGTCATTGAGTGAAAGGCTTTTGGGGAACAAGATATTTGCACTGTGCCAAAGTATCACCCACAAGTTATCTTGTTGCTAATTGCACAGAGAAAAACCAATCTTGACAATTTAGAGATCTGGGAGTCATTAACTTAACCAAGTCCAATTAATGGAATAAACTAGCATGATGAGCCTCATGATGTGATACAGTATGAAGTGCACAGCAAAACCTATGAAATATTCTTGCCTAAATGTTTAATTGAATTTAAGCAAATTTTCAGCCTTAACTTTCAGTTACAGGAAATATAGGAAATATAAGAGCAAGATAGGGAATTCCCTGGCTGTCCAGTGGTTAGAACTCTGTGCTTTCACTGTCCAGGGTGCAGGTTCAATCCCTGGTCGGGGAACTAAGATCTCGCAAGCCACACAAGGTGGCCAAAACAAACAAACAAACAGACAAGATACATTACACCATTAAGACACATATAGACAATCCAGAACATAGGACATTTATGAGGTAACTAATGAGTCTCTTCAAAGAATTGATGTCATGAGAGAGAAAAAAAGGGTAGAAGAATTTTTCTAGATATGAATACACTAAAGAGGCATAACCAAGTCCAATGCATGAACTTTGATGCAATATTGGTTTGGTAAAACAAACACAGCTATAAGAGACATAATGAGTGTCTAGTCTGGGCATCGGTGTGATAATGCTGGTCTCATAGACTGAGTTGGGAAGAATTTTCTTGAAGACTTTGTGTACTGTTTGTGAATTAGTATTATTTCTTCTTTAAATGTTTGGTAGAATTTATAAGTTAAGCCACTTGGGACTGGAGTTCCTTTTGTGGGAAAGGTTTTTAACTAAAAGTTGAGTTTCTTTAATAGATACACAACTATTCAGGTTGTTTCTCTTTTTTTGGCAGTGCCGAGCAGCATGCAGGATCTTAGTTCCACGACCCGGGGTCCAATCTGTGGCCCCTGCAGTGGAAGCCCAGAGTCTTAAACACTGGACAACCAGGGAAGTCCCATTATGTTTCTTTTTGAGTGAGGTTTGGTAGTTTATGTGTTTCAGAGAATTTATACATTTCATCTAAGTTGTCAAAAATTTTGCATAAAGTTGTTCATACTATCTCCATACAGTATTATGATTATAATGTCTATAAGAACTGTAATGTTATCTTCTCTCTCATTCCTGATATTGGTAATTTATACCTTATTTTTTCCTGATCACTTTGCCTAAAGTCATATCAATTTTATTGATCTTAAATAATCAGTTCTAGTTTCATCAGTTTTCTATGGTTTTTCTGTTTTTTATTTCATTGATTTATGCTCTTTTTTAAGATTTATTTATTATTTATTTTTAATTTTATTATTTATTTTTGGCTGCGTCAGGTCTTAGTTGCAGCGTGCGAGATCTTCGTTGAGGCATGTGGGCTCTTTCACTGCGGTGCACAGGCTCTTCGTTTCAGCACGTGGGCTTCTCTCTAGTTGTGGTGTGCGGGTTTGCTCTTCTCTAGTTGTGGCGCGCAGGCTCCAGGGTGTGTGGGCTCTGTAGTTTGCAGCACACAGGCTCTCTAGTTGAGGCACGTGAGCTTAGTAGTTGTGGCACACGGGCTTAGTTGCCCTGCAGCATGTGGGATCTTAGTTCCCTGACCAGGGATCGAACCCGCGTCCCCTGCATTGTAAGATGGATTCTTTATCACGGGACCACCCGGGAAGTCCCACATGCTCTTATTTCACTTATTTCCTTTTTTCTGCTTACTTTGGGTTTCATTTGGGTTTTTTTTCTACTTTCTTAAGGTGGAAGCCTGGGTCATTGAGAGCTTTTCTCTTTCTAATACACACATTTATGCTATAAACTTCCCCATATGGAATGCTTTACGTGTATCTCACACGTATTGATATCATGTTGATATGTTCTGTTTTCATTTTCCTTAAGTCCAAATTGTTTTCTAATTTCCCTTTTGAGTTTTTTTTTTATAGATTTATGTATTGATTTATTTTGGGCTGCGTTGGGTCTTTGTTGCTGTGCACACGAGCTGGGAGCTGCTCTTGGTTGCGGTGTGCAGGCTTCTCATTGCGGTGGCTTCTCTTGTTGCAGAGCATGGGCTCTCGGCACATGGGCTTCAGTAGTTGTGGCACGTGGGCTCAGTAGTTGTGGCTCGCAGGCTCTAGAGCACAGGCTCAGTAGTTGCGGCGCATGGGCTTAGTTGCTCCACAGCATGTGGGATCTTCCCGGACCAGGGCTCGAACCCGTGTCCCCTGCATTGGCAGGCAGATTCTTAACCACTGCGCCACCAGGGAAGTCCCCTTCTGAGTTCTTTGGACAATGTGTTACTTAGAAATGTGTTAATTAACAAATAGAGAATTTTCTACATTCCTTCTATTTATTTCTAATTTAATTTTATTTATGGTCAGAGAACATATTTCATATGATAAGAATCATTTTACATTTATTGAGACTTGTTTTAAAGCCCAGAATATAGTCTACTTTGGTAAATATTCTATGTGCACTTGAAAACAATATCTATTCTGCTGATCTATAGTCTGTTGAGTTTAGAGTTCTATAAATGTCAGTTAGGTCAAATGAGTTGACAGTGTTGTTCAAGGTTTCTGCAGGATACACATGCCATCAAGGTCAGAGACAATGAGAATTGGCACGGGTTTCAAGGCATTCTTGTGATCTCCAGCTTGTGCTTGTGGCCATTATTTCTCCAGCCTTTTTTCTCTCTGTGTTTCCTTTTGGCTGTTTTCTATCGCTATGTCTTCAGGTCAACTGACTTGCAATATCTGCTGCTAATCTCATCTAATGTATTTTTTTTCATTTCATTCTTTTTTTTGCCTCTAGAAGTTTATTGGGACTTTTTTATATCTTCTGTGTTTTTCTTTAACATGCTCATGCTTCCTTCTACTTTTTTGAACATACAAAATGTATTTATAATAATTTTAATGTCCTTGTCTATTAATTCTATCATTTGTGTAATTTCTGGATCTGTTGCTTACTGATTGATTTTCCTCCTCATTATAGGTTATATTCTTTGCTTCTTTACATGACTGGTAATTTTTGGTTGGATGTCTTAACTTTGTCAATTATTGGGTGCTGGATATTTTTTGCATTCCTATAAATATTCTTGAGCTTTTTTCCAAGAAATAGTTTGATCCTTTCAAGGTTTGCTTTTAAGCTTTGTTACTTGGGACCAGAGCAACTTTTAGTCTAGGGCTAATTTTGCCACACAAGTGAAGCAATACTCTTCTGGGTACACTACCTGATGATGTATTCTGGCTTTGGGGGACATGAAACATTTCTAGGCTAAGTGAGGCCAGAATTTTTCCACTTATTTTCCAAAGACTTGGATAGTTTTCTTATGCACATGTACTGATCAGTACCCAGATGAAGACATGAGGAGAACCTTCTGAAGATCTCCAAATTGCTTACCCTTTTCAGCTCCTTCTTCTTTGTGCTGCTCTCTCCTCTCTGGTACTTTACCCTGAAAATTCTGTCCAACTTGGCCTCCTCAAATTCTCAACTTTGTCTCCTCAACTCAGGGAGAATGCTGAACTCTGGGTTCTCCCTCCTTGAACTGTGGCAGGGAATGCACTCCACGAAGTAAGCTGGGGCAATTATAGAACTCACCACATTTGTTTCCTTTCTCTCAAGGATAACTCTCCTGTTCTACCTGTTTTCTAACATCTGAAAGTTGTTTCAAATATTTTCTTCAGATTTTTAGAATTTGTTTTTTACGCCAGAGGCTAAATTATGGTTGGAAGCAAAAGTCTATGAGGAGATACTTTGAGACTATGTAAATGTCCTGTTCTCCAACATATTTTTATACGCTTATTCCATTGATTATTCTTATTTATATCATTTATTGCTAAGGTGGTTGGAAAATAATGATTTCCTGTCTACTATTCTTTCTACGTTGATAAGTTGGCCTGTGTGAATGAGAAATGTTGCCCGCCCTGTCAGTCAGCAAAGGGTGCTGCAGCCGTCACAGCAGCCACCCCCAAAGGTGAGCCCTGTGGGAGCTCAGGATGGAGACAGATGGGCTCCCTGATGCCCGGCCCTCAGCCACTGCAGCCACCCCAGGGGTGCACCCTGAGTGGACTCAGGATGGGAAAGAACAGGATATCGGCTCTAGAGAGCTAAGATGAATATCAGAGGAATGATTTCAGTGAGCCCAGACTCTTGCATCTTCCCATACATAGAAAAGCGCTAAATTCATTTACTTGAGATATCTGGTTTTCTTCAATTAACAGTGATCTTTGATGTTTTTACTACCTGGTCGTTGTTGCAAAAACTCCTATATATCCCGGCTCCTCCCTTACCTCTTTGGAGTAGTCCCTCAGAGCTGTCTGAGAGGCTGCCTCCCAGGGTTGAGGTCCTTAGAAAAACCACCAAATAAAACATAATTCTCAACTTTTAGGTTGTGCATTTTTTTTCAGTCGACACCTGTTACCATGAAAAATAGCTTTCCCTTTTCCCTCTTTCACTTGTGTATTTAGGTATTTAGTTACTGTGGTGGACAGACTCTGAGGTGGGCTCCATGATCCTTGCCTCTTATATGATCCCTTCCCTTTGAATGTGCGTGTAGACCTGTAACTTGCTACTAACCAACAGAATACGGCAAAGGTTATCTGTATGTGATTGCATTACCTAAGATTGTAACTGTCTTACTTGGAGAGTATCTTTCCTTTGCTGACTTGAAAGAAACAAGCTGCCATGTTGTGAGCTGCCATATGGAGAGGAACACCTGGCAAAGAGCTGAGGTGGCCTCCTGTTGACAGCCAGCCAGAAACAGAGGCCCTCAGTCTAGCAGCCTGCAAGGAACTGAATGCTGCCAACAATCACACGAGCTTGGAAGTGAGTCCCTATCCAGTCAAGCCTCAGATGAGATGGCAGCCCTGGTAAACAAGCTAATTATAACTTCGTGAGACCCTGAAACAGAGGATCCAACTAAACCATGTGCTGGTTCCTGATTCTCTGGGACTATGAGATAATAAATGCGTGCTGTTTTAAGTTACTAAATTCATGACACTATTGTTACATAGCAACAGATAGCGAATACAGTCACTTAGTTTTTCACATCTTTTAGTGTCAGGACTGAAAGGACTCATGGATCTTTTTCCTAATTAATTTTTTAAACTAGAATATACATTAAAATTAAGTATATAAATGAATTACACTTAGAACTAGATCTTCAAATTACTGCTGCACAAGATAATCAGTCAAGATTTTTAGGAAGAATTAAGCCTACTCTCTTTCATTACTCTCTATAGAAAGAAATTAAAGAGCTTTTTATACCATTCATAATGAAGTGAAAACTTTTTTTAAAAATTGTCATATTTATATCTTTTAACTTTATAGTTTGTGCTATATATAATTTACACAAAAATAAATATACCTATATTTGGAATACACTTAAAATATCTTTCTGATGGAGTATATAATCAAACAGTTTGGAATATACTGTCCTCTGTGTGTAACATTTTTGCCCTATTATCAAAGGTACCTTTTTTTTTTAACCCAAAATCCTTCAGGTCTTTTACTCTGTTTAGGACAGTAGTTCTCATCCCTAGCTGCACATTAGAATCACCTGGGACTTTTTAGAACTTAAGAAGCCGGTGCCCTACCCCAAAACAATTTAATCAGCGTCTCTTGGGGTTAGGCATAGTATTGTTTTATTTATTTTGAATTATTATTTTTAAAGACCCAAACTCCCCAGTGGCTTTTGGGGGAAGGGTTTTTATTTTTTATTTTATTTACTTATTTATTAAATTTATTTATTTTTTGGCTGCATTGGGTCTTTGTTGCTGCGAGCGGGCTTTCTCTAGTTGTGGTGAGCGGGGGCTACTCTGTTGTGGTGTGCGGGCTTCTAACTGTGGTGGCTTCTCTTGTTGCAGAGCACAGGCTCTAGAGCGCAGGCTCAGTAGCTGTGGCACGCAAGCTTAGTTGCTCCGCGGCATGTGGGATCTTCCCGGACCAGGAATCGAACCCAGGTTCCCTGCATTGGCAGGTGGATTCTTAACCACTGCGCCACCAGGGAAGTCCCAGGCGTGGTATCATTTTAAAAACTCCTCAGGTTATTCTAATGAGCAGCCAAGGTTGCGAACTACTGCTTTTGAGATAAGCAACTGTCTTTGAAAAGTGCTTTGTGAAAAAAGACCCAGTTGGAAAAACATCCTGTTTGAGGTGTGATTCTCTGGCTAAACCCAACTCCCTGGAAGCCCTGAAACTGACCCCTAGAGGAAATGTAATCCAGATCACAAAATGTTCAGCCAGCATTCATCTCTTTTCTTAACCAAAATAAATCCATGAGTATTAGATAAAGGTCAAAACCAATGCATGTTTTAGATGGAGAGTAGTCCTCAACCAAGATTCAAGAAGTTTTAAGTTTTGAGGGAAGTAAAGACACTGGTGGACTGTGAATTTTGAGTTCAGTTCTATTCTCATGTGTAAATAGGCTATTCACCTGTTCTTTTATTCCCTATTAATTTGCTTGCCAAATTAGTATATGCAATGACTCTGCAGAATAATTGAGCACGTCTGGACTGGGCACCAAAATGAAGTAGTAGGTACTTCCTATAACTTGCTGACACACCTTTTCTTCCATATCCCTCTTCCTGAAGGAACCACTGAGATGTTTTCTATCTCCTCTGCATTTCAAGGTTATATATTTCTTTGGCTAATATAAGAAATTCCATCTTGTCTCTGTCTCTGGTAATTCTACAATAAATTTTCATTGAAACCTAAAAGCAAGCTTTTTTATCAAAACACTTTTCATTACTCCTCATTTCCAGCTCAAATTTTTATTTCTCAGGAGAAATGAAAAAGAGAAAAACAAATAATAGTGAGCTTCTGGTTAATAAATTCAGGCTATGTGAAATAGATTGCTTAATTGGAAAGTCTCCATTCTCTAGTCTTTAACATAACCATGTGAGGAGAACAGTGATATTATCCAAACCATGTACTAACAACTCAGGATCTTTTTAAAAAATGAGGTATGTTCTAACAGTAGCAGTTAGTTCCCTCTGATACCAAGATTGTGGTGTCTAAATACCATTTCTCATTAAAAAGGATCTAGAGGGAATTCCCTGGTGGTCCAGTGGTTAGGACTCTGCTCTTTCACTACTGAGGGCGTGGGTTGGATCCCTGGTCAGGGAACTAAGATCCTGCAAGCTCTGCAGCATGGCCAAAATAAATAAATAAATAAAAATAAAGGATCTAGAGGTCCTTGGATAAGTGGCTGATTCTCAGGCCTGGGACGAGAAATGTCAAGATGAGCCTGAAATATCTTGTTGTGCCCAAAAGCAAGAAAGTTATCAAAGACTACTGGTGGTACATCAAAATGATACAGGAGCCAACTAGAAAGGGATTCCCACTAGCCAAAAATAGGATAATTTGAGTATTGAAAAGAATGATGACTTCAATGAGTTGAACCAAATCAAATACATAATCTATGATTTCATAATGATACTAAAATGTACTGTGAAATAAAAGCCGTATTTTTATGGCACGACAAGAGAAATTTAAACAAAAAAAATCTCTGCACTTCGGCCTCCTCTCTCCCCACACTGTGCATTGTGTACCTGCATTATACATCACCAAATCTCCCCCAATGACAGAAAGACTTATGCAACCTAAAGAGCAAAATTCTCCTACATAAACAAGACAACTCCTTAAAAGATAGCATTCCTTCTTGATCTCATAAGGGGTCACATGACCCACCACGATGATGCATAGATCTGGATTATGTAAACTGTCAGTAATACATCATTTGCATACAGATGGCCAAAAGGCACATGAAAAGCTCATCATTGCTAATTATTTTCACTTTCTTAACGGTGTCACTTGAAGCACAAAAGTTTTAAATTTTGATGAAGCCCAATTTATCTATTTTTTATTTTGCCACTTGGGCTTTTGGTGTTGTATCCAAGAAGCCATTACCTAACCCAAAGTCATGAAAATTTGTGCCTATTTTTTCTTTCTTTCTTTCTTTTTTTCTTTTTGGCTGCATGGCTTGCAGGATCTTAGTTCTGTCACCAGGAATTGAACGTGGGCCCCAGCATTGAAAGCACTAAGTCCTAACCACTGGACCGCCAAGGAATTCCCTATGTTTTCTTTTAAAATGTTATGGTTTGGGCTCTCATATTTATGCCTTTGGTCCATTTTGAGCTGACTTTTGTATATGGTGTGAGGGAGAGGTCCACCTTCATTCTTTTGCATGCAGTAAACAGTTGTCCTGCACCATTTGTTGAAAAGACTCTGCTTTTCCCTTTGAATTGTCCTGGCATCTCTGTTGAAAATCAATTGACCATACAACATACTTCAATTAAAAATAAAATGCATGGACACTGAGAGGATATGCATCAAAATGCTAAAGGTGGTGGGACTTTCCTGGTGGTCCAGTGGGTAGGACTCCGCACTCCCAATGCAGGGGCCCGGGTTCAATCCCTGGTCGGGGAACTAGATCTTGCATGCGTGCTGCAACTAAGAGTCTGCATGCTGCAACTAAAGATCCCACATGCCACAACTAAGACCCCGTGCAGCCAAAATAAATAAATAATTTTTTTTAAAGTGCTTGGTGGTTATCTCTGGGGGGTGAGGATTATGGGTGATTGTTATTTTTTACTTTATGCTTTTACGTATTTCTAGTTGTCTGCAGTAAACATATATTGCTTGTAAAATTAGAAGGAAAACAATAGGGACTTCCCTGGTGGCGCAGTGGTTAAGAATCCACCTGCCAATGCAGGGGACACGGGTTCGATCCCTGGTCCGGAAAGATCCCACATGCCACGGAGCAATGAAACTCGTGCATCACAACTACCGAGCCTGTGCTCTAGAGCCCGCGAGCCACAACTACTGAGCCTGCGTGCTGCAACTACTGAAGCCCGTGTGCCTAGAGTCTGTGCTTTGCAACAAGAGAAGCCACTGCAATGAGAAGCCCACGCACCACAATGAAGAGTAGCCCCTGCTCGCCGCAACTAGAGAAAGCCTGCTCACGTCAATGAAGACCCAACGCAGCCAAAAAAAAAAGAATTGTCATTAAAAAATGAAAAAAAAGGGCTTCTCTGGTGGCGCAGTGGTTGAGAGTCCACCTGCTGATGCAGGGGACACAGGTTCGTGCCCCAGTCCGGGAAGATCCCACATGCCGCGGAGCGGCTGGGCCCGTGAGCCATGGCCGCTGAGCCTGAGCGCCCGGAGCCAGTGCTCCGCAACGGGAGAGGCCACAACAGTGAGAGGCCCGCATAACGCAAAAAAAAAAAAGAAAAAGAAAGAAAATCAATTGACCATAGACGTGAGGGTTTATTGTTGAACTCTCAATTCTATTCATTTATCTATATGTCTATCCTTATGCCAGCTCCACACTGTCTTAGTTACTGTAGCTTAGTAGCAGGTTTTGAAATTGGTAAATGTAAGTCCTCCAACATTGTTTTCTTTTTTAAAATTGGTTTGGCTATTCTGAGTCCCCTGAATTCCATATGAATTTTAGGATCAACTTGTCAGTTTCTACAAAGAAACCAGCTGGGTTCTTTTTAATAGAGATTTCATTTAATCTGAGATCAATTTGGGGAGCATTGCTATCTTAACAGATTGTTTTATGATCCATGAACACATGATGTCTTTCCATTTATTTGGTTCTCCTTCAATTTCTTTCAACCATGGTTTGTAGTTTCAGTTACACTCATTTCTTTTGTTAAATTTACTCCTAAGTATTTTATCATTCTTGATGCTATTATAAATGAAATTGTTTTTTTAATTTTGTTCATTTCTAGTGCATGGAAATACAACTGATTTTTGTACATTGATCTTGTATTCAGCAACCTTACCAAATTCAATTATTAGTTCTAATAGTTTTTGTGTATGTGTGTGGATTCTGTAGGATTTTCTATACAAGATCATGTCATCTGCAAATAGAAACTGTTTACTTCTTCCTTTCCAACTTGGATGCCTTTTGTTTCTTTTTCTTTCTTAACTTCCCTGGTTAAATCTCCCATACAATGTCGAATAGAAATGATGAGAGCAGTCATCCTTGTCCTATTCCTGATCTTAAGAGGAAAGTATTTAGTCTTTCACTATCAATGCTGTAAGCTGTGGGGGTTTTTATACATGCCCTTTATCAGGTAGGTGGAGTTCCCTTCTATTCCTAGTTTATTGTGTGTTTTTATCATGAAAAGGTACCTTATGTTTTAAATGGATCATTTTACTTGCTCTGTAGAGAATGGATTGGAATTGAACAAGATCTAAAAGAGGGAGACTGGTTAGGATGCTATTGTGATAATCCAGGTGAGAGATGATGATGGCTTGCAGTTTTCCAGGCAAGAAATGATGAAAGAGGGTGGGATAACCCAATGGTAATCAGAATATAACAAGAGATATTGAGAGAATAGGATTGATAGACCCTTGTGACAATTGAATGTGATACTAGGCACAGCAGATAATGTTGCAGATCTTCTTTACTAGGCTGGTACAACCATCCCCCAACTGCTGTGGCTGTTAGCTGATAATGGCTCACATCTGCGCTTCTCTTTTTTTTTTTTTAATTTATTTTTGGCTACATTGGGTCTTCGTTGCTGCGTGCGGGCTTTCTCTAGTTGCGGCAAGCGGGAGCTACTCTTCAATGCGGTGCGCTAGCTTCTCATTGTGGTGGCTTCTCTTGTTGCACAGCACAGGCTCTAGGGTGCACGGTCTTCAGTAGTTGCAGCACACAGGCTCAGTAGTTGTGTCAGGTGGGCTCTAGAGTGCAGGCTCAGTAGTTGTGGTGCATGGGCTTAATTGCTCTGTGGCATGTGGGATCTTCCCGGACCAGGGCTCAAACCCGTGTCCCCTGCATTGGCAGGCGGATTCTTAACCACTGTACCACCAGGGAAGTCCATATCTGCACTTCTCTTGACAATTGACATTAGCTGCCTCATCCAGAGATGTCTGGAAGGTTAAATGACTTTCATCCCTGTGGAAGCCAATGACTAACTGGTGTGAGAGTTCACCATACCGAAAGGGATTATATATTATTATATATATTATTATATATATTATATTATAATTATATATTACTAAGATTCTGATCCTTGAACTGCCCAGTGGAAGTGAAAAGCTGCCGCTTTGACATGATGAATTCAGTTATTAATGGAAACCATATATTAAGCTGTTGAGATCCACTATGATAACTGGTCCCAGAAATTTACCAAGCAATTTGCTGAAGGACTTTGGAGATAATGAAAATACTTGTGGTTAGAAAATAAAGGAAAACAGGACTTCAAAAGTTATGTCAGTTTATGAGGTGTTGGAAATAGTTTATATTTTGATTGTGGCAGGTACATGACTTTATACTTGTGATGGACACATGAGTGTGCCTTGCACACTTTCAACAACAGGGAACATAGTTGACCAAAGCCCTAGCTACTGGGCCCAGAAATCCATCACCATATTTGAACCAATGCTACATTTCAATGGGTTATTCTCAGATAACAACTGGGCACAGCAAGGGTACTAAGGCAGGTCTATTGGGGAAAGGTCCTTAGAAGGTCAACTTTAGCTCAAAGATTCCCAAAGGCCTTGCTTACTGATCTTTCCTTAGATTTCCTAGCATTCAAGGACACTCCCAACCTCTTTTCCTTCTCTTTTCACTCAGGATCAGGCTTGCATTGTTATCAGAGAGCTCTCCCACCCTTGCCTGGCTCCCTTCTCATTACTATCACAAGCGTTGTCCTAAAAAAAAAAAAACTCCTTGGACTTCCCTGGTGGTCCAGTGGTTAAGATTCTGCACTTCCAACACAGGGGGCATGGGTTTGATCCCTGACTGGGGAAATTCCACATGCTGCGCACTGCAGAAAGAAAAACAAAAAACCTTGTATGTTTAATCTCACATTGGCATCGGCTTTAAGGATAACCTGGACTAGTACAATACATTTGTGAAAACTTAGAACTGTGCAGTCAAAAGGAGTGAATTTTATTGTATATAAATTATACCTCAATAAACTTGACTTTTTAAAAAATCGTTGGGCTTCCCTGGTGGCGCAGTAGTTGAGAGTCCGCCTTCCGATGCAGGGGACACGGGGTCGTGTCCCGGTCCAGGAGGATCCCACATGCCACGGAGCGGCTGGGCTGTGAGCCATGGCCGCTGAGCCTGCGCGAATGGAGCGTGTGCTCCGCAACGGGAGAGGCCACAACAGTGAGAGGGGCCCGCGTACCACATAAATAAATAAATAAATAAATAAAAATAAAAGAGTTTGTTAGTTTTAAACATTTATCAAGAGTAGGTGAGTTATGCCTGTTTCTTCTCCACTCCACTTCAATCGTCTGTTTCCAAGATCTCATCCTGGCTCAGGTAGCCACCTAGAACTGCTGAAATTCCACATCTCACAATGACCGCATCCACCTAGCCTTGCAATTTGCTTCCTCAGTTACTCCCCAAATCTGTATGTCCTGGTCTCTCAGGGCTAGTTGGAGACAAAAGTGACATAATGACTAAAGTTTACAACCAATGAGAACAGAAAAGGTGAGAGATCTGGACATAGGGGAGAAGAGTACCTAGGCTAGACAGAGAAACTGGCCTTATAGTCCTCTCCACTGACTGCCAGCAATCAGGTCTCTGGGCACACCTAGTTCTTTAAGGACTCAAAAGACTGATGTCAAACAACTTGACTGGGGTTTTATATACAGAAATGTGTGAGAGCCATTTGTCATACAAAACAAAACAAATAACAACAAAACTAAACAAATAGAATAATTATTTCACTCAGAAGAAAAGCCAAAAGTCTTCTACTGGCATACAGAGCACTACATGATACTGCTCCTAGCTACCCATCTGCCTTCATATCCTATGAGCCTCTTCCCCCTTGCTAATGTTTCTCTAGTAACAATGGCTTCCTTGTTCCTTAAACATTCTAAGCATATTCTCACCATAGGACCTTTGTGTTTACTTTTCTATCTGCCTAGAATTCTCCTCTACATGGTCTCTCTCTCCAAGCAGGCCTCTGATCAAATGTTATCTTCTTAGAAGGCTGTCCCTGATCACATTGTCTAGAACAGCACTCCCTTCCTCAATATGTCACTCTCTATTCTCTTATCCTTCTTTATTCTTCTTCATAACACTTATCATCCCGACATATCATATTTATTCATTTATTTGTTTATTTTCTGCCTCCCCAACTAGCATGTAATCCCACAAAAGCAAGAACTTTGTTTTGTTCACTGCTATATCGCCACGACCTGAAGTGCCAGGCACATTGTGGACACTCATTAAGCACTGGTTGAATAAATGAGTGAGTGAAGCTCACTATCATGACTCCTTTCTCTTCCTTCCTCAGTTCAGTAAAAATAGAAAATTACCAAGAGGAGAATCTCCGCAAATGGTAGACTTAGGACTTAATCTGGGGGCCTCGAGTATGTTGTCATGCTACACTGAACAAGTTTCTTGTGGCTTCTGAGAAGGACTCTTCTAGTCCATTCAACCACTATCTTATTAACATTCTCAAGGTCCTTGACCGATTTTCTTTTCATAGTACCTACCTAGCAAAACCTTAACCCTAGATCAATTCAAATGGTTGATTTTCTGCATCCAGGCAGGTTGTGGAGCACTGCTGAAGAAAAATCATTCAGCTGGGTAGACTGATGCCACTCTAAATTCATGGTCACTCATTTCAACAAACAAAGACATGTAAGAAAAGTAAGAGCTAATGTTTATTCCTGAAAATGGCATAAATACTTTACATGCATTAACTCATTTCATACTTATAACACCACCATAAGTAGATAGATATTCATTCCATTTTACTAATGAAGAAACTGAAACGTAGAGAAGTTAAGTAACTAGCCAAAAGTCACACAGCTAGTAAGAGTCAGAGTCTAAGTTTTCAACTCAGACATTCTGATTTCAGAGCCTGAGTTTTTAAGCACTACTGCCAGGAAATTTAACAATGTTTCAGTAGTCAGTTCTACCTCTTTTCTATCTATAACCAACAGGGCTACTTTGTTACCTAACTCCCAGGGGTACTATTCATGCTTACATTATAAGCGATATTTAGACAGAAATTTATAGCCTTAAACCTATATTTTAAAATAAGAAAGACTGAAAAGTCAGGAACTAAGCAAATGAAAAACTTAAACTGATAAAGAAGAAAAGAATAAATCCAATGAAAGCTAAAATAAGGAAATAATAAACATACAAACAGAAAATAATGAGGTAGGAAACAAAGATAAAGTGGAGAGGATCAACAAAGTCAAAAGTCAGTTCTCTGAAAAGAATAATGAGATTGAGAAACCTGTGGCAGGATTTATCAAGAAAAAAAGATTCGTAAATAAATATGAAAAAGGAGCCATGACTATAGATAATAGCAGAGATTAAAATTTGAGAATATTGTTAACAATGTTGTTGTTTCATTGTCTGTGAATGAATTTGAAATTTTAATTAAATAGAACAAATTTATAGAAAAATATAAATTAGCAAAATTGCTCAAGAATAAAGAGAAAATGCGATAGAGATTGAAAAAAATCTTTGCACAAAGAAAACAACAGATCCATATATTTTTACAGGCAAGTTCAACAGCTTCTATCTTACTCAATTCCAATCTTACTCAGACTCATGTAGAGAAAAAAAAAAAAGAAAAAGGAAAAACACTCCTAAAACCATGTCAGGGGTTAGTTAGTATAATACTGATACTTAAATCATAAAAGAGTAGTATAACAAAGGAAAATTAAAGGTTAGGCTCACTCATGAATATTGATGCACATATTCTAAGCAAAATCTCAGCAGGATTTCCCTGTTGGTTCAATGGTTAAGATTATGTGCTCCCAATGCAGGGGGCCTGGGTTTGATCCCTGGTCAGGGAACTAGATCTCACATGCATGCCGCAACTAAGAGTCCACATGCCACAACAAAGATCCCAGATGCTGCAACTAAGACCTGGTGCAGCCAAATAAATAAATAAATATATTTTTAAAAAGTGTTAGCAAAGTAAATCCAGCAATGTTAAGTTAATGATAAACACATGAGGACCAAGTGAAATTTGCATCAGAAATGAAGATTATTTTAGCATTAAAAAACCTATTAAAAAAAAAAAAAAAAAACCTATTAATGCAATTTAGCACATTAACAGGCTAAAGAAGAAAAATCATATGATCATCTAAACAGATACAGAATTCATAGCACCACTATTTACAATAGCCAAGACATGGGAGCAACCTAAGTGTCCATCAACAGATGAATGGATAAAGAAGATGTAATATATATATCTATATATTTCAATGGAGTATATATATATTCCATTATATGTATATAAAATATTACTCAGCCATAAAAAAGAATGAAATAATGTCATTTGCAGCAGTGTGGATGGACCTAGAAATTATCATACTAAAGTGAAGTCAGTCAGAGAAAGACAAATATCACATGATATTACTTATATGTGGAATCTAAAAAAAAGTGATACAAATGAACTTATTTACAAAAAAGAAACAGACTCATAGACATAGAAAGTAAACTTGTGGTTACCAAAAGGGAAAGGCAGGGGGAGGGATAAATTAGGAGTTTGGAATTAACAGATACACACTATTATATATGAAACAGATAAATAACAAGGACCTACTGTATAGCACAGGGAACTATATTCAATATCTCGTAATAACCGATAATGGAAAAGAATCTGAAAAAGAATATATATAGAAAGAATCACTTTGCCGTATACCTGAAACTAACACAACATTGTAAATCAACTATACTTCAGTTTTTAAAAAAAGATACAAAAAAGGTGTTTGCTAAAAGGCAATTCATGAAATACTCAGGAGATGCAATAAATTTAGGGATTAAAAGCATAACAAATACCATATGTGTTCAGTATTATCATCGCTATCAGTTGTAGTAGTACTAATTGTAGTAGTTGTAGATGGATTTGAAGGGAACTACCTGATAAATATAAGCCTACCAAAAAATAACCTACAGCAAACATTATATTTAATAGTAAACTATTATTTAAAATCAGGACCTGTGTAAGGATACTTGATTTATTATTACTTTTTTTAAAAAATTAAAACGAATGTTTTTAATTTTTTGGCCACGCCGCATGGCATGAGGGATCTTAGTTCCCTGAACAGGGACTGAACCTGAGTCCCCTGCAATGGAAGCGTGCACTTTTAACCACTGGACCACCAGGGAAGTCCCTATTATTGCTATTTTTGTTTTATTAATAATTTTAAAGTGCTAACAGTTGCTAGATACTAACTGCTTTATATATGTTAAATTAATCCTTACAACAATGATATGAAGTACAATAATTAGGCATTGTTTAACTTGAGAAATCTGAGTTTCAAGAAAAGTTAAATAGATTGCTTAAGGACTCAGTGGCAGGGCTAAATTTTGTACTTAGGCATTTGGCTCCAAAGTCTATGCATTAATACCTACACTACTCTGCATCTGCAGTCAACCTCACACTGGAGATCTTAGCTAGCTGAGTAAGACAAGAAAAATAAACATAAAGTATAAGGTTTGGAAAAAAAGAAGCAAAACTGTCATATGTGCAGATGATATGATTATTTACACAGAAAAATCCCAAAGCCCCTATGGATAATTTTTTAATTAATAAGTGAATTAAGTAATGTTGTTTTGTCCATAAAATCAACACACAGAAGTACCCCAACAAACAAAATGTAATCTTAAAAAGATATTATTTATAATAGTACAAAGAGAAAGTACTCAGGAATAAAGTTAATAAAAGATATATAAGACCCTTATGAATAAAAATATAAAACTTTAAACTTTTCTAAAATTTAATTTTATTAATGGATAAAAGTATTCAATATTATGAAGGTGTTAATTCTCTCCAAATTGTCCTATAGGTTTATTGAAATATTAGTAGAACCTCTCCTTCCCCCCTTGTATGTATTTGTGTGTGAAACTTGACAGGTTGGTTCTAAAATCTATGTGGAAGAACCAGGTGTTCCAAGAATAGCCAAGACACCACTGAAGAAGAACAAGACAGGGAAACTTATTCTACCAGGTATCAAGACCCATTACAAAAGTATAGTAATTAAAGCAGCAGGGCATGTATGAATAGACCAATGTAACTGAATAGAGAACTGATTCCAGCCCAAAAGGAAACATAAAATGGGAAAGAGCTAGCATTGAAGATTAGTGAGGAAATATGAAATATTCAGTAAATAATGTTGTGACAATTAGTTATTCATATGGGGAAAAAAATTGGATCCCTATCCCAATCCATACTCAAAAATTAATTCCTAGTGACTTAAAGAAGTAAATGTGAAAAGAGACATTATAACACTTTTAGAAGAAAATATAATATAATATCTTTATAACATTGGGGAGGAGAAGAATTTCTTAGGCAATATACGAAAAGTGCAAAACATAAATAAATAGACTAATACACTGGTAAAATTATAAATTTCTGTTCATTAAAAGAGACAACGAAGGAAATTCCCTGGTGGTCCAGTGGTTAGGACTCTGTGCTTCCATCGCAGGGGGCACGGGTTCGATCCCTGGTCAGGGAACTAAGATCCCACAAGCCACACAGTGTGGCCAAAAAAAAAAAGAGAGAGATAATGAATAAAAAATTGACAACACATATAATCAAAAAACATCCTAAATAAGAAACTAAAAATTCAATGGAAAACTGGGCAAAACACATGTATAGCCATTCTACACAAAAGGAAACTTAACTGGCCTATGTATTAGTTTGCTTTGACTGCCATAACAAAATTCCACAGACTAGGTCACTTAAATCAGTGGTCTCTAACATTTTTGGCATCAGGGACTGGTTTTGTGGAAGACAACTTTTCCACGGGGGTGGGAGGGGAGATGGTTCAGGTGGTAATGGGAGCGATGGGGAGCGGCAGATGAAGCTTTGCTCCTCAGTGCCCACCTCCTGCTGTGCAGCCGGGTTCCTAACAAGCTGTGGACCGGTACCACTCCACGGACCAGGGGTTGCAGACCCCTAGCTTAAACAACAGAAATTTATTTCTCACAGTTCTGGAGACTGGAAAATCCAAGATCAAGTTGCCAGCCAGGTAGGTTTCATTCTGCGACTTCTCTCTCTCGACTTGGTGATAGGCAGCCATCATCTCCCTATGTGCTCTTATGACTGCTTCTTTATGCAAATGGGGGCTAGTTGGCCACCTTTTCACTAGACACTTACATGGCCTTCTATCATGCATGTGTGGGTGGAGTGAGGGAGAGCAAGCATGCTCTGGTGTCTCTTCTTATAAGGGCACTAATCCCATCATGAGGGCCCCATCCTCATGATCTCATCTAATCCTAATTAACTCCCTCAAGCCCCACCTCCAAATATCATCACATTGGGAATTAGGGCTTCAACATACAAGTTGTGGGGGGACAAAATTCAGTCCATAGCAGCTTATAAACATCTTTTTACTGCCTGATTTCATTAATAATCAGGGAATGTAAATTATAATAAAAATAAAATACCATTTTACACTCATCAGATTATACAATATCGAAACATCTGATGATACTAGGTGTTGGCAAGGATGTGAAGCCAGGCAACTCTCATTTGCTGCTGGTGGAAATGTAAACTGGAAAAATGAGTTTGGATAAGAAGTATTTTCTAATGAAATTGAAGATGCACATATCGAATGTTCCAGCAATTCTGCTCCTAGGTATATGCTCTAAGCACCAGTTTTCATATTGCTAGGTGCAATACAATAGTAAATTGTGAAATTAATTTTAGTGGTGCTGAGGTATAATTTTCTGAAAGGTAAACCGACGATTTTCATAGGAATATAAAATAAACACGTCAAAATGTTATTTATCTCGTTAATTAATGAGTGAGCCAGTAAAATGTTACAGGAATGTTGTACGAATTTGCTAAGAAACAAGAATATTGAAATGAATTCACTAACAGAGGCAAAGTGGTTTAATACCCTATAGGTCAATAAAATGTAATGTTTGAAGGTATCTTTTCTCCGACGTGGACAAGAATTCTTCTAAATATTACCAGTTTTCTTGTAAAAGATCTTAGTCAACAGAAAGACATCCCTATGCATTCAAATTCTTCCAGTGTCTGCTAGACAATGCCCAGGCTTACACTGAAAAGTAATTTCTTTTGCTCATTTCCAAGTCTTTGACAATTTTTCCTTACAACAGTTCCCTTTCAGCATTTTTTGGGTAATGAAATCAAAAAGAAGCAATAGAAATTTAGTGCATTGCTGGTAGTAAATATAAATAAGTGTTGGGGCCCAGGGTAGGTTGCCCCAAAATGTACCTCAATGGCATATTGATCTTTTTTTTTTTAATCTATTTTATTTATTTATTTTTGGCCACGTTGGGTCTTTGTTGCTGTAGGTAGGCTTTCTCTAGTTGAAGTGAGCTGGGGCTACTCTTTGCTGCAGTGCGTGGGCTTCTCATCGTGGTGGCTTCTCTTGCTGTGGAGCACCGGCTCTAGGTGCACAGGCTTCAGTAGTTTTGGCATGCAGGCTCAGTGGTTGTGGTGCATGGGCTTAGTTGCTCTGTGGCATGTGGGATCTTCCCAGACCAGGGCTCAAACCCATGTCCCCTGCATTGGCAGGCAGATTCTTAACCACTGCACCACCAGGGAAGTCCCAATTTTTTTGAATTAAAGTAACTTAAGAGATGGCCAACGCAAGAGAGACACTCTAACCCTCCTTTCTATCTCCCTGAAAGCAGGAAATAAATCTCTCAGGTGAAAGGTGCACTCCCTGCATTTGGAGGTAGAAGGACACTCTTATCTCCAGAGATAGGGAATTCAGGTCAACAAGCCTGTATAAACAAACCTTGTTACTTCCTCCCATTTACTACCCCAAGCCCAAACTGTTTAGATTCTTCGCTAATTGAACTCCCAAAACCTAGTTTCTTTGTCCTGTCAATTCTTCATAAATTGATTGTTTCTCTGTTTAAATATATAAAAGCTGTCTGCTTTGGCCACTTCTTAAGCCCCTTTCTATGAGTCCTCCCTGTGAACAACTAAATTTCTTTTTTTTCCTGTTAAACTGTCTTGTGTCAATTTTATTATTAGTCCAGACACAAGAAATCAAGATGAGTAGAGGGGGAAATTTCCCCCTCCCCAACAAGAGTTTTGTGAAATTTTTGTTTCAGATATGTATATCTATCTGTGTGGTAGGTATGTGGTATCCGGTTTGATGTAGAATGTTTTTGTTCACTGTGAGCTGGAGTCCGAAAGTTTGAAAGCCATTTTTAAATGTGCCATATTATGAGGTTCAACAGTTTAAATAACTGGACGTTTTGAGTTGTCCCTTCACTCAAAGTAGACATCCACTCATAGCGCGGGGCTCAGTCAGGCAGAGACTCAAAGTGATCTGAGTGAATGGTAAGGAACAGAGAAGCGCCCAGCCCTGCGTGAAGGGTGCGGTGATGTGGGGGTGTTTTTTTGTGTGTGTCTGTGTGTGCGCTACTCACCATCTTTACTGTTTTGAAAAAATCCCATAGTTCTCCTCCTCAGTGACCCACATGCAAATGAGAAGTATGCTGCTTTGTAAACCGACCTAGGAAAATGATTTGTTGTAAACTTAAATAACAGTGTTATAGAATTTGTAAGAAAGATTCTTACAAATTAATACACACAAAAAAGGAAAATATATTGTACCTAGCAGAAAAAGAAGTGACATATACACCTGCAATTCCTTTCACTGCAGAAATGACTTTGTCCAGATCTTGGGTGTGGGTAACATTGAATTCTACTCTGTGTGTTCCCTCCGTGGGGCAGTCAGGAGCTTTGGAAGGATGGATGGGCCTGGAGGTGCAAACTGCAAGCCGTTTAGCCAGCCAGTTGTTGACTTCCTGGGGAGCAGCGTCATAGGCTGCGTGAGGAGAGGAGATCCCGACTCTTTCATTAGCACTGAGGCTCGCTGGTTGCCTGAGACGCCACAAGAATCGAGAGAGGGTAGGCGGCGTGGAAACGGCAAGCCGGCCAGCCCCAGAAGGCGGGAGCTTAAGCTGGCCAAAGGCCATTGCCCTCCGGGAATCAAGCACGAGCCCAGCGGCGCAGCAGCCCGGCACCGAGAGCCGCCGCTCTACGTGAACGAAAGAGCAGAGCGCACGCGCAAACCCGCCCTGCCATCGGAGCGGAGAGGCCCCCTCAGCCGGCCGGACCTCGCCTCAAGCCCTCAACGATCTGCACTGCCCATTCACCCGCGCCTTGTCACCCCGCCGGGCTTTCCCCGCCCCGCCTGTGCGCTAGCTTATCGCGGCTGCGCACGCAGAGCCTGAGCGGGCGCCAGCGGGAAGGGGAAGCGGCGGGTAAGAAGGGCCTGTGTCCCGGGGGCGCCTTTGACGGGATTGGGAATTTTCTCCTCGGCAGTCTCCGGCTCTCGGGATCCTTGAGGAGGAGAGTGCGAGGAGCCTCAGGAACCGGCTTCCTCCTGCCGTTCAGGCGTGCCTCTAATAATCGAAGTGTTTTCGCCCGGAACGTCGTCTAGTCCGGTCCCTTCCTGCCGCTCTTCTCCCCGCCCCCACTGGGGAATCCGAGGCCGAGTTCCGGCCCGTCTGTTGTCACCAGAAGTATTTGAGGTGTCTTCCCCGCCGTTTAGGTAGCACCGGAATGTTTATCTGCCATTAGTGTCGCAGCAGCTTGGGGGTAGCTCTCCAGGTCCAGCCCCCAAGTCAAGCACAAAGAGCCTCATTTTTTTTGACGCTTGCTAGTCCTGGGATTCTTTCTGACACGCTTTGCTGAATGAAGCAGCTTCCAGATCCTCGCAGCAGTGACTTCGAGGCCACTAAACATAGGTCCTCTTTACTTCCTCTGGGCGTCTCCACCGTTTCCTAAATAATCTGCCTTTCAAGTTTGTGTCTCTTGGGGCACGTCCCTTACATCCGTATGCGATGTCCCTGAATTATGCTCTTTCCTTTTGGAAATAGGGTCATACCACGTACCGCCTTTTGGAATGAAGTACTCCAGTGGCAGTGGGATAGTATCAGCAGTTACTAAGAATAGTAGTAGTAATAGAGTAGGATTTCTGCTGTCGGCTGCCAGAGTGGATGGATAATTCAGTAACTTTTTTGTAGCAGGAGGCAGCATTTTAGTTCAGTAGCTGTGCTTGATGCCCTGAAGTTGGGGGCAGAGGAGGTACCTTGTAATTAAACAAACCAGTTGGGTCCAAAATCTGCTGATAGGAAGAAATCTAAAACAGAAGAAAGCCTGACAGCCATGCCATGTTTAATAATATCTGCAGGTCAAATTTCTATGTAGAGACAAATACACTGTTTGCTTTTATATGCCAGTTAAGTGTAATATGTTGACATTTATGTTGATGCTGATGTGAAGTTTTAGCAGCTACCTCGGAACTTTTCAATAAAATTTCTCAATAAGTTAATTCCTAGATAATCGTGATAATCAGCTTAGTTATTTTTACTTTAATAAGTTTGACTGAATGCTATAAACTTAGCCCCCCCTTTTCTTTAACATCAGGTCACACCATTTCTGTCAGTCTTATTACTAATTTTCCTTGATGCCTAAATACCTTAGTCATCTTAGATTTCCCCTGTGCTTCATCTCCATATCTCTTATATTACTGGATCTCATGGTTTCTTTATTCAAAAAGTAACTTGGATTTATCCCTTTGATTCTCATTGTTAAAGCTGGAAGGCTGTTTTCTAAGACTTTGCTACCTCTTAGCTCATCCCCTGAAAGCTCAAATAACAGTTCTGAAACATGACTATTGTCATGTTTATTCTCCATAAACCTGTAAAGGTTCATGTTAAGTTGCTATGCTTGGGTTTCAAAGCTCCTTCTCTATATGCACATGATATGATGGGAAAAACCCAGGATTTAGGGTAAGAAGACCTGGGTTTAAATACCAGGACTGTCATTATACTAACTCTGTGACCTTGGGAAACTGAGCTTCAGTTTCCTTCTCTTATTTCAAATAACAATATCTTTTTCTTCCAGCCTCTTAATTATTGTAAGAATTACAATTGGCATAATGTGTGGAAAAGTTATCAGGATTAAACAAAAACAACCTAAGCTATTATTGTTATTTCTTTGTGCTCATTTATTTTACAGACATTTGAAAACAAGATATGTTAGATACTGGTGCTACAGCTATGAAAGATAGTCCCTAAGGAGTTGTCTTTCAGATAACTTTCAGAGTGTGTGTGTGTTTGTTGTGTCTGTGTGTCTGTGTAGGGAGTAGGGTGGTAAAATGTCTAACAAGGTAGAATGTGATAATATACTGTAAAATAGGTAAGGTTAGGGTGAGCACCAAACCCAGAGGAAAGAGGAACAGGGAAGATTTCCTGGAGGAAAGTAAGTTTGAATAGTCTTGATTTGTAACAAAGATCCAGAAAGAAAAGGAGGGGGAAGGGTGCCATGAAAGAGATGTGTTTAGAGAACTGCAAATTGTTAGGTTTTGTTGGAGTATTAAGTTCAAAGGATTATAGGAGGTAGGACTGGATAGGTAGAGGTGAAATTTGAAGGGCTTTGTGTGCTAAGGGAAGTGTACAAATTGAAGGATCTTAAGCAGACAGTTGGCCTGATCACAATTGTTTTTTGAAAGTTCATTTTGGCTGCCGTGTATGCTTCCTTACGGCAGTGTACAAAAATATCTTTATATCTTTGTGCCTTTCCTCATTTTCTTTACTCCACCCAAAAGGGTTTATGCCCTCTCCTCATATCTTAATACACTGTCACTCAGTGTCCAGTTCAGGTTCCATTTCTGCTGTGAAGCGCCATCTAATTATTTTAGGCCCCATTATTTATTCCCTTCTTTGAAACCCTGTTAGAAATAGTACCACACAATTTAGCCCTTATTTGTTTCATATGTGTTTTTATGTCCCTAAATAGATTGTAAGCTCCTTGAGGATAGGGAATGTTTCATACATGTATGAATAGAAGACATGTTAAACACAAAAATAAATTGTTTGGTCTCTTTGGTTTTTTTTTTTTCAGGGACCAGATTATGGGCAACAGTCCTTTTAATTAATGTGTCATCATCATGGCTAATGAGGGCTGTGCCAAGGCTGGTGATAGTCCTTTTTCATCAGATAAACATGCTCAACTCATCTTGGCCCAGATCAATAAAATGAGAAATGGACAGCATTTCTGTGATGTGCAGCTGCAAGTTGGAAAGGAAACTTTCAAAGTTCATCGGCTGGTTTTGGCTGCCAGTAGTCCTTACTTTGCAGCTTTGTTCGCTGGAGGAATGAAAGAGTCCTCAAAAGATGTTGTACAGATTCTAGGAATTGAAGCTGGAATCTTTCAAATACTTCTAGATTTCATTTACACAGGTATGTTAAGTGAACTTGTAGCTTTGAGTGAAGAATGATGCAATCACTCACGTTCTGCTATGGGAATATAACTTGATCTAACATATAGAAATTGATTTAACAATATGTTATTATGAGCCTTCAAAAAGTTCATATCGGGACTTGCCTGGTGGTCCAGTTGTTGTTAAGACTTCACCTTCCACTGCAGGGGGCTCGGGTTCAGTCCCTGGTCGGGGAACTAAGATCCCTGAATGCTGCATGGCATGGCCAAAAAAATCAAAACAAAACGAAAAGTTCATATCTTTTGACCCAGTATTCCTTTTCTGGGAATCCTAAGGAATTAATTAGTGATACAGGCAAATATTTACATTTATTGTAACATTATTTATAATAGTATATAATGGAATACAGTTTGATTGTCCCTCAGTAGGTTATATGGTTAAATAAATTATGGTACATGTATATATAATGGAATAATTTTTAGTTCTTACAAATTATATTTGTATATATGTACACACACACATATACATTCTCATGGAAGAATGTTTGCAATATATTAAGTGAAAAAAAATCTGGATATAAGATTCACCACAATTTTGTAAAAAGAAAAATTCATTTGTGTATTTGTGCACAGGAAGAGACTAGAATATTTATAAGTGTTTATCTCTAAATGATGGAATATGGAAGATTCTTATTTTTCCATTTTTTGTTTTTTCCTCAATATGTCTATAATCAGCATGTATTAATTTAAACAAACTTTTATTTTTAAAATGTTTTTGAAGAGTTTTAATGACATTATAAAATGTACACAAAAACCATAGTGTAAAATATGTCTTATATGTAATATAAATATACATGGAAAAAAGATTTGAAAGAGATACACTAAAGTATTAATGTTAATATAGGGATTTCCTGGTGGTCCTGTCTTTAGGACTCCACACTTCCCGCAAGTCGTGCAGTGCGGCCAAAAAAAAAAAAGTGTATGTCTGTGTATGGGAAAATGTGATTTTCATTTTTGTGCTTTTCTGCCTTAAAGTTATTTTGTTTTAGTTTTTTTTAAAGATTTAATTTTTTATTTTTAGCTGCATTCGGTCTTCGTTGCTGTGCACGGGCTTTCTCTAGTTGTGGGGAGCAGGAGCTACTCTTCGTTGTGGTGCGCGGGCTTCTCATTGTGGTGGCTTCTCTTGTTGCGGAGCACGGGCTCTAGGCACGTGGGCTTCAGTAGTCGTGGCTCACGGGCTCTAGAGAGCAGGCTCAGTAGCTGTGGCGCACAGGCTTAGTTGCTCCGCGTCATGTGGGATCTTCCCGGACCAGGGATCGAACCCATGTCCCCTGCATTGTTGACAGGCGGATTCTTAATCACTGCGCCACCAGGGAAGTTCCTAAAGTTTTTTTCTGTAGTGAATATATATTACTCTTACAATCAGGAAAAAATGTTTGAAAACAAAGACTGTGTTTGTTTACACTCTAGTTTTGAGAATATACCTTGCTCTCCTTAAAGGACTACTTGGTGGGATATGGCCTGATAAAGTATTGTTTACTTAAAGCATGTTATTTAAACCTGGAAAATGACGAAACCAGGGCTCTAACCCGTGTCCCCTGTATTGGCAAGTGGATTCTCAACCACTGCACCACCACTGAAGTCCCAAGGTGATTTCTTTTCTTTGTGTAGTTTCATATTCCTTTTTGGAAATTTTCAGAAAACAGCTTTTAATTTGCGATTGTAAAAATTATTATCATGTTAAAAAAATAAATTATAAAAATGATTATCTTTTATCTGCTGAAAGCAGTGCAGCTCTGCCTATTGACTAGTGTACAGATTAACATTGAGGGGTTCTTGACCTCACTTTTCTAAGTGACTTATGTGAGCTGATTAAACTATTTCATAAATGCCCCTGCTTCTCTTATTTGCAAAGTATAAATTAATACAGATTAATCCAATGCAATTAGTGTCAAACAACATAAAAACAGAAGAAGTTCCACAAGTTGCTTATTCTGCCTCTGCTGTCTGATGGTAGCAACAAGAGATATCTAGTGAAAGAGAATGTTCATGGCATCATCTCCATATTGCTGATGATTAGCACTTCCATCAAAGGACTAAAAAGTAGTAAAACCTAGAGAAATAAAAGCTACTGAGCATATCTGGAGGGTAATAATGTTGTAGAATATTGACATTTAAGGTAAAATTGGTTAACAGTAAAGAACAGCATTTGGCTGCTAGTAAAAGATATAAAATAACAAGACAGGAGTTTATTTTTCCAACAAAAATGAATCCATAGAAGCCATCCCAAGGCTGGTATGGTGGCTTCTTGATGTCATTACTAGCCCGTTATTCTTCCAACATTTTGCTCCACCATCTATAGCTTGTAGCTTCTAATCTCATGATCCGTGAACTTTAGCCAGTGGAAGGCAGAAGAGGAAAAGGTAAAAGGACCTGCCGGCTGAGTCTAACCCTTTTTAAGCTTTTCTGGTAGCCCTCCCCAATAACTGCTACCTGTATCAAGTTGGCCAAACTCAGTCAAAACTCCACCCCCAGGGCTTCCCTGGTGGCGCAGTGGTTGAGAGTCTGCCTGCTGATGCAGGGGACACGGGTTCGTGCCCCGGTCCGGGAAGATCCCACATGCCGCAGAGCGGCTGGGCCCGTGAGCCATGGCCGCTGAGCCTGCGCGTCCGGAGCCTATTGGGAGAGGCCACAACAGCGAGAGGCCCGCATACAGCAAAAAAAAAAAAAAATTCAACCCCATCTGCAAGGGAGGATGAGAAATTTAATTTTCAGCAGGACACAGTTGCCACTCACAACAAAATCAAGGGTTCTGTTAGTACGGATTAAATGAAAATGAATATTGGGTATTTATTGGACAGGGAACTTTGTAATCTTTGATACAATTAGTTCTTTAAAAATATGATCTTTGATTTTCATTGTAATAGCATTTCCTTTTTTGGGATGGGGCAGCAAAACCTGTTATTCTATTAATCTCTCCTCTGGACATTTTTTTTAATTAATTAATTAATTATGGCTATGTTGGGTCTTCTTTGCTGGCACAGGCTGTTCTCTAGTTGCGGTGAGCGGGGGCCACTCTTCACCACAGTACACAGGCGTCTCACTGCGGTGGCTTCTCTTGTTGTGGAGCACGGGCTCTAGGCGTGCGGGCTTCAGTAGCTGTGGCACGTGGGCTCAGTAGTTGTGGCTTGTGGGCTCTAGAGCACAGGCTCAGTAGTTGTGGCGCATGGGTTTAGTTGCTCCGTGGCATGTGGGATCTTCCCGGACCAGGGCTCGAGCCTGTGTCCCCTGCATTGGCAGCAGATTCCCAACCACTGCGCCACCAGGGAAGTCCTCCTCTGGACATTATTAACCGATCACAATTCTAATAGGTCTTAACAGATTCTTCTCACCATAGATTTTTACGCACTTCACTTAAAATCAAATGACCTGGGTTTGTGATCTAGCTCTGCCACTAACTAGCTGTGTGATACAAAGCATTTCATTTAACTTTAGTCAATTATTCATTCATTCTTTCAATATATATGTGAATATATTTTTTGAGCTAGGCACTGGGGATATGATAGTAAACAAGACAGGTGTGGCCTGTGCCTTTACAGAGTTTTATAAGTAATGTAAAGTAGGTACTTAAAAAATAGAAATGAGCTTGTGAGAGCCTCATTCTCCTTATTCACAAACTGGGGATAGTAGCACTTTTTAATTCATGTGAAGGTTAGATGAGATAAATATTAATAAATGTAAAAATACTTTTGTTTTTAAACCCTCAGAAAGTATATTTAGATTTCATAAGGTGAAGGTCATACTGCTGGGGTAGAACTAGAATTTTATTTTATTTATTTATTTTTAACATCTTTTTTGGAGTATAATTGCTTTACAGTGTTGTGTTAGTTTCTGCTGTATAACAAGTGAATCAGCTATATGTATACATATATCCCCATATCCCCTCCGTCTTGCGTCTCCCTCCCACCCTCCCTATCCCACCCCTCTAGGTGGTCACAAAGCCCTGAGCTTATCTCCCCGTGAGATGCAGTTGCTTCCCACCAGCTATCTATTTTACATTTGGTAGTGTATATATGTCAATGCTACTCTCTCACTTTGTCCCAGTTTACCCTTCCCCCTCCCCGTGTCCTCAAGAGTCCATTCTCTACATCTGCATCTTTATTCCTGTCCTGCCCCTAGGTTCATCAGAACCTTTTTTTTAGATTCCATATATATGTATTAGCATATGGTATTTGTTTTTCTCTTTCTGACTTAGATATTGATAGTTCCCTGTGCTATACAGTAGGACCTTGTTTTTCCATTCTGTATATAATAGTTTGCATCTGCTAATCCCGAACTCCCAACCCATCCCTCCCCCACCCCCCACCCCCTTGGCAACCACAAATCTGTTCTCTATGTCTGTGAGTCTGTTTCTGTTTTGTAGGTAAGTTCATTTGTGTCATATTTTAGATTTCACACATAAGTGATATCATATGGTATGTCTTTCTCTTTCTGACTGAGTATGATAATCTGTAGGTCCATCCATGTTGCTGCAAATGAAATTTTTAAATTCTTTTTTATTTTTATTTATTTATCTATTTATTTTTGGCCTCGAGGCATGAGGGATATTAGTTCCACGACCAGGGATCGAACCCGTGCTCCTTGCAGTGGAAGCACAGAGTCTTAACCACTGGACTGCCAGGGAAGTCCCTGTTTCTTTTTTTTTTTTTTATGATGAGTAGTATTCCATTGTATATATATCCATTCATCTGTCAGTGGACATTTAGGTTGTTTTCAGGTCTTGGCTATTGTGAATAGTGCTGCCATGAACAAAGGGGTACTTGTATCTTTTTGAATTATAGGTTTGTCCCAATATATGCCCAGGAGTGGAATTGCTGGATCATATGGCAACTCTATGTTTAGTTTTTTGAGGAACCTGCATACTGTTTTCCATAGTGGCTGCACCAACTTATATTCCCATCAACAGCGTAGGAAGGTTCCTTTTCCTCCACACTCTCTCCAACCTTTGTTATTTGTAGAATTGTTTATGATGGCCATTCAGACTGGTATGAGGTGGTACCTCATTGTAGTTTTGATTTGCATTTCTCTAATAATTAGCAATGTTGAGCATCTTTTCATGTGCCTGATGGCTATCTGTATGTCTTCTTTGGAGAAATGTCTATTTAGGTCTTCTGCCAATTTTTCAATTGGGTTGTTAGTTTTTTTGTTGCTGTAAAAGTGCTTTTAATAATCTGTAAAGCCTTATTAAGCTGTAGGGCATTCTTTTTAGTACTTTCAAGTAACTCTTGGTTTCATCCAGTAGCAGTCATTCAGTTACCTTCCATCACAACCTATGATCTTATCTTCTCCAAATTTGTAGTGAATTCTCATTTCATTCAATTAAGTCTTATCGCAGTTTTCTCTGCAGCCACTACCATTTATTCCCATGGTGGATTCCATTTCCTATACTTTTCAAAAAACCCCTGTTTGCATTCATCAAGCCATAGTCTTCCTCTCACCATAATGTCTTTGGCCATTCATTCATATATAATAATTTTTTTGAGCACCTAGTGTGTGCTAGGCATTGGGAATACAAAAAGAACAAGCCTTGCCCCAACAGAGTTTATAAATCTATTTGGGAATACAAACTTTAGACACATAGTTTAGTTGAATGTTTTAAAGGGATAAAGGGAAAGTTTAAGATTGAATGGAGAGTTTATCCTTATTAGGTAGAATTACAGTGGTTTTTTTCCCTTCTAAATATAATTGAGTATTTGATGTCTTCCCAAAGTCATTATAAACATATATGGAAGTGGGGACTTCCCTGGTGGCATAGTGGTTAAGAATCCACCTGCCAATGCAGGGGACACAGCTTCGAGCCCTGGTCCGGGAAGATTCCACATGCCGCGGAGCAACTAAGCCAGTGCACCACAACTACTGAGCCTGTGCTCTAGAGCCGGCAAGCCACAACTACTGAGCCCGCGTGCTGCAACTACTAAAGCTTGCGCGCCTAGATCCCATGCTCCACAGCAAGAGAAGCCACCACAATGAGAAGCCTGCGCACTGCAACAGAGAGTAGCCCCTGTTCAGTACAACTAGAAAGCCCGCACACAGCATCGAAGACCCAGTGCAGCCAAAAATAAATAATTAATTAATTTAAAAAAATAATAATAAGGGGAAAAAACCCTATTATATGGGGTTGTAGTGAGGGTTAAGTGAATGTATAAAGCAATTAATGCTGTGCCTGGTTCATTGTTAAGTGTTACATGAATGTGGGGTACCATTATCATTTAAGTTCTGCACCTTTCTACAAGTTCTTTGTTGCCTTTATACTTAGTATCTACCCGGCAAAGCCTAAGCTATCAGTGGAATCAAGTATTGAATATAATGGTCTTTGAATATAAGTCAAATGTTTATTTTATTTTATTGGTTATTTTGTCTCCTTACTTCCCTAGGTATAGTGAACATAGGAGTGAATAATGTCCAAGAGCTGATTGTTGCAGCAGACATGCTACAGTTGACTGAAGTTGTTAATCTTTGCTGTGAATTTCTGAAAGGACAAATTGATCCACTGAACTGCATTGGGATCTTTCAGTTCTCTGAGCAGATTGCCTGCCATGATCTTTTGGAATTTACAGAAAACTACATTCATGTCCATTTCTTGGAGGTTCATAGTGGGGAAGAGTTCCTGGCACTTACAAAAGATCAGTTGATCAAAATTTTGCGAAGTGAAGAGCTTAGCATCGAGGATGAATACCAGGTCTTCTTAGCTGCAATGCAGTGGATTCTGAAAGATCTCGGAAAGAGAAGAAAACATGTGGTGGAAGTGCTAGACCCAATTCGATTCCCTTTATTACCTCCTCAGAGGCTTTTAAAGTATATAGAAGGTAATTTTTTTGTTTCATGTTAAGTTAGTCAGCTAATTATCCAGTGACCTTTCCTCTGTTTGAAACGTGATAGTGTTTTAATTTTTCAGTTCAATAAGCAGACATTTATTGAATGATTATTATATGCAAGATACAACTTCTGTGTTTTGTGGGTAGATAGTAGTATTTCGGTATTTCTTTTTTTCTTTTTTTTTTAAAGTTTTTGGCCACGCCACGCATCATGTGGGATCTTAGTTCCCCAACCAGGGATCGAACCTGCACTCCCTGCATTGAGCGTGGACTCTTAACCACTGCACCTTCAGGGAAGTCCCAGTACTTCAGTATTTCTACCCATTATTTTAATCAAATCTTTAAATACTTTCTTGAGATTAAGTACCAAGGGAGATAAAATTACTGACAGAGTTAAAATACTAGTGCTAGTTTTGGCAGTACTAATTATTTTAGTGTAAGATTTCTTCTTGCCACTGAAAAATTCACCAAAACCCAGCATTTGAGGAAAACATATATGCTAAACACAAAAACAAAACTCAATAAATATTGTAACTCCTCTCATTATAAATGAGTTGTATATTGATATAATATAGCTTCTGTGTAGCCTTTGAATATATTTAGGTTCTAAACTTTGAAAATACTTTTCACCATAGTATAAAATAAATTTTATCTTTATATTGGAAAAATTATAACTAAATTTACTTATAAAAACTACTTTGGACCTGGTTTCAAGATTTGAAGGTTTTACTCTTGTCATGCACTGAAGATTTAGGATGTGACTGAATTACAAATATTTTATTATGAATTAAATACAATATTAGCATTAAAGTTGTAATTCTGTGAAGGAATTATATTTAATGTGGATTTTTAGTTTTTTCCCATTCTTAACAGTGTTAACAGAATTTTGTAGGTTTTTCTGAGTGATATCTTGTATTAATGTATATGCAGTTAATTCTCATTATTCATATATATTCAGTTCTCATTATTCACGGTAGTTATCCTCTATAAATTTGCCAAGAACACTGAATTGGCAAATATTGAGCCATTGTTCCTAGGGAAATACAGGGTAAGTTCTTACAAGCCTCTGGTTACAACATTTTTGTCAGCTGATCAATACATAACTTTGTTTTATGTGTGTGTCTGTCAGAACTACCTCATTTAATATTATATGTTGTTGATCCATTATCTCTATAAGGCACATCACAGCCTTCTTGCACTTACAAACACTAGACAGCACTTTAGCAGTATGCTTGGGGGCTATTTTAAACAGTGAAAAAACCAGCAAAAAGCACACAAATGTGAAAACCATGACACTAAGTAGAGTGTGAAGAGGGCACTTGTTTATAGTGAGAGCTGAAGCAAGAAGGCAGAATGTCACCTCTTTCAGTCTCACCTGGGAACATGCATGTTAGGTGATTCAAATTTTTTGCCACTCTGTGGCATGTCTGTGAACTACGAGGAAAGTGCTGTGAATGTTGATTTGGGTTACAAATCCATTTTAGTGAGTAGATGTAGTCACAAGTAAGAAATCCACAAAAAATGAAGACTGACTGTATTTAAACGGTAAAACAAGAAGAGAGAAATTATCCAGACACATTTTTGCATGTATCATGTGAGAATTTAGGAGTGGAACAAAGGCTTTCATGGTTGAGTTGGCTTTTCCCAAGTGCTGCAGATACAGAGTGCTAAAGGAAAGTTCCTCTGCTAGGAGCAAAGGAAAGTTCCCTAGAATTGGGACATGTCTTCCTACAGCTTTTTAGTGTTGTAATACAGTGTTTAAGACTTGCACTGCCCAATAGTTATCACCTAAAGATATTTTACTGGAGTAAAACTGCAAGGAGGCAAGGGAGAAATAAATGGATGATTTTTTTTAAAGTTAACCTTAATATGTTTCACTATTTTTGAAACTTTATCTCTTTGATCATATTGGAGAAAAGATGGACAATTTATACAGAAAAATAATGAGAGTCTACCACAAAATTCAGTGAAGGAGCAAGAGACTTAATTGAAATGGTTAAATTATGTTATGTGAAATGTGTAGATTTTCCCCCTGGTGTATATTTTTTTGTATTTACCACAGGAATAATTCAGGCAATTTAATATTATTAGTATATGATAACATATGATTTTTCTTGCATTTTAGAGAATGATTTTACTTTTCAAAAATGGTACATACTCTTATAAAAAGTTTAGGTAATAAAGTATAAAAAAAACAACAAATCATCCAAGTCCATCACCCAGAAATAGCCAGTTATAATTAACATTCATTAAACATCATTCTAGATGTCTCTGTATAGGAGGATGGATGATAGGTGGGTGTATGGTTGCATGGATGGATAGAAAAAAAAATTTATAAGAATAAGAATCATTCTATCATACTATTTATACTACAAAAATGTATTTAAATCTCACTAAAAATCAACAAAGAAACTAAAGTAATAACTAATTTCAGATAAACGTTTCTTTATCCCAAGAAATATTCATTCTAAAAAGTTTTTGTAGAGTTAAAAACAAAAGATGAAAATCATTAAAAGGTGAAACCATAGTTTCATTTTGTGTTTCAATTTTAAAGTTTAGACTCTCTGCTAAGAAAAATGAGGTAATTAGCATTGTTATTTTTCTCCCTACCCCCCTCAAGGTTTACACAGCCTTTACATAGATTTTTTTCAATCATGATTCCCCTAGCTCTGTGCTTTTGCTCTGTATTTAAGTGGATTTAATGCTCTCTACCAGTTTTTTTAACGATAGTCTTTTTAGTCCTGACCTTTTTTTTTTTTTTTTGGCAGCGCAGCAGGGCTTGTGGGATCTTAGTTCCTCGACCAGAGATTGAACCCAGGCCACAGCAGTGAAAGCACCGAGTCCTAACCACTGGACCGCCAAGGAATTCCCTGAGCTTTCTTTTTTTTTTTTTTGCAGTACGCGGGCCTCTCACTGTTGTGGCCTCTCCCAATAGGCTCCGGACGCGCAGGCTCAGCGGCCATGGCTCACGGGCCCAGCCGCTCCGCGGCATGTGGGATCTTCCCGGACCAGGGCACGAACCCGTGTCCCCTGCATCGGCAGGTGGACTGTCAACCACTGCGCCACCAGGGAAGCCCTGAGCTTTCTTTTTTGATTCATCATTTGGTCGGTTGGATTTCATCACTAAGTATTTTTTTCAAGGAAGGCTCATGATAACTGTTATTTCCTGATTTTTTTTTTCTCACATCTGAGAAGTTCTGCCTGTTGCTTTTTAATTTAACAGAAATTTGGGTGGGCATAATATTCTTAATTTATGATGATTCCCCCAGCCCACCCCAAGTTTGTAAGGCATGGTTTTCTTTTTTTTTTTTTATGACTTGCTGTTTCTGCTTGGATGCCTAAAGAATCATCCTTTTTTGCGTTACGCGGGCCTCTCACTGATGTGGCCTCTCCCGTTGCGGAGCACAGGCTCCGGACGCGCAGGCTCAGCGGCCATGGCTCGCGGGCCCAGCCGCTCCATGGCATGTGGGATCTTCCCGGACCGGGGCACGAACCCGTGTCCCCTACATCGGCAGGCGGACTCTCAACCACTGCGCCACCAAGGAAGCCCCATTATTCTTGATTTGTGTTAAAGTTTGCCATTTTTCCTTAGACTATATCAAATACCCTTTCCTTTTTTTTTTGGCCAAGCCTTGCGGCTTGCGGGATCCTAGCTCCCCAACCAGGGATCAAAGCCACGTCCCCACACAGTGGAGTCCCAACCACTGGACTGGCAGGGACGTCCCCACCCTTTCCTTTTAAAGGTTCAATTTTAATTTCATTTTGGGAAATTTTTCCTGTATGAAATTCCTGAAAACCTTTAATGTTTCATTTGGTAGTCTTCATCCTTTCACTGGAACTTTTTTGTCTTTCATATTTATCATCTTCTAATGTTAAAATATTTTGTCTTTTGCTCTATATTCACAGTTTTCTCAAGTCTTTACTCCAAATCGCTAATTTGATTTTTTTCTGATGAGTTTCTTGTTTCCAATTTATTAACTCTGCACTACTGTCATTTCAGTTCTCACTTTGTTTCCTCAGCAATGCGTCTCATTTTATTTTATTATTATTTTTTAATTTTTGGCTGCATTGGGTCTTTGTTGCTGCACATGGGCTTTCTCTAGTTGCGGCGAGCGGGGGCTGCTCTTTGTTGTGGTGCATGGGCTTCTCATTACGGTGGCTTCTCTTGTTGTGGAGCACAGGCTCTAGACACTCGGGCTTCAGTAGTTGTGGCACGTGGGCTCAGTAGTTGTAGCTTGCAGGCTCTAGAGTGCAAGCTCAGTAGTTGTGGTGCACGGGCTTTGTTGCTCTGCGGCATGTGGGATATTCCCGAACCAGGCCTAGAACCCGTGTCCCCTACATTGGCAAGCGATTCTTAACCACTGCGCCACCAGGGAAGCTCACGATGCATCTCATTTTGCCTTTGAGTTCTTTTTTTTATATAGGATCTGTATTCTTAAATAATTCTATCCTGTGTATGGGGAGTCTGTTTCTGTTTGTGGCTAATGTTTTCTTCCAGACTGAATTCTTCAGTCTCTTTCTCTTCTTTTTCCTGGGGTATAGTTACATAGCTGTATTGCTTTTTCATGATATATTGCTCATTCTTAACTTGGGCAACTCTGTTCAAACCTGCTTGCTCTGATAATTCTCTTTGACACCCTTTCTCCCGTAGTGTAACTACTTTGTTTCTCCCATGTAAAATTTGAGGGCTCTGTGTTGTGTTCTCACCACTTCTTTCTAGCCTGAGGCATAAGGTAGTGAAAGAATAGAGATCTGCTAAGGCTGAGGTCCTTGCTTGGGGGCCTGGGCTCTGAGGTCTCTCTTGTAAGATCCTACTACTGTATTGATCTGTTTTCAAGACCTACTTATCCCAGCCAAGGATGTGTCTCACTACTGTGGATTTTGGCTACCACTAAGCTCTGTTAAATGGCAAACCCTGTTGATCCTCCCTATCTTTACCGATGGGCCTGTAAAGGATTTTTCTTTTAATGGTTTTGTTCTTTGACTTCTCAGTTCTGCTTTTTATCTGCTATTTGCCCTTTCTCCAAATTCTTACGTTACTAGTGAGACTTCTCAATATTTTGTTAGTTGACCTTTTCACCTCAATATTGTTTTTTGGACATACAGACAAGGATTAGAGACAGTTCCTTACTGGCATATGTGGTGCTTTTGTGCAAATTAGAAGATAGTGCCCTTTCACGGAGGCCTGTTCTTATAGCTTGCCAAGTGGGACACAGGTTGGCATTCATTCACAATTCATCTTTTCAGCTAAGCACCCTTGAGTAGAATAACCTACCCAATCATGCTCAAAGTCTTTTTAGGAAATGGACTTCATCCGACCAGAATCTTCTGTTTCTTGCTTTGACTATCATTTTCAAAGTGTATGACATAATTTTATATCCTTTTGTTAGCAGGTTGTAAGTATAGAATTTTGGGCAATTTTATTTTTTCATTTTGTTAGATAATTGTGCTCCTGTTTTACTTGGCATCTTTGTTTAGAGATCCTCATACATGTGTTTTCAAATTGGATCTAATGAAGCATGTTTTTTAAAACAATCTTTGATTTAAGGAAAGTATATATTCTTTAGTAGCAGTGAGAAAAATAATACTTGGTATTGTTGGAAACATACTCCATTGTTTGATGATGAGTTTTCATTTTTTGATTGTTGAATGTATTTTATTTTCATGGCAACATGTCTTTTCAATATTATTTAAAAATTGATTAAAACATTATCTTTTTCAACATTGCTTTAGGAATATCCGATTTTAATCTTCGTGTTGCATTGCAAACACTTTTGAAAGAGTACTGTGAGGTGTGCAAATCTCCCAAAGAGAACAAATTTTCTAGTTTTCTGCAGACATCTAAGGTTCGACCTCGGAAGAAAGCAAGAAAGTACCTGTATGCAGTAGGTGAGAACCTTTTAAAAAGTAATAGAAATTATTTTCAGGATAAAAACCTTTTAAGTTTTTGTTGTTATCATACATGTCAGAGTGTGCAGGTATGTCAGATAGGCATACTTAATTTCACATACAGGCTACAGATTTAGAAATTGTATTTATATAGTACAGTGGACACATCTAAGAATAAATAGCTATTTATTTGACATCTGTTATTCTGTGATTTAAATCTTTGGGTTCTTATATACCCAATTATTATCAAATAACTGCCTAAGATATACTGCTTTAAAAATTAAATATTTGAATTCTTGTGAGAAATAGGAAAATAAATCTCACACATTTTAACTATTCACAGCGTCTTAGATGGTCATTAGGGATGATAGGAACTAGTGGTCTCCAAAGTGTGGATATGCAGGATAACCCATAGGAATATCGTATGAACCTTTCCATTTTTATTTTATTTTATTGTAGTGTAGTGTAGTGTTGTGTACTTTATTGGCCACCCTGCGCAGCTTGCAGGATCTTAGTTCCCCAACCAGGGATTGAACCCAGGCCACAGCAGTGAAAGGTCCGAGTCAGAACCACTGGCCGCCAGAGAATTCCCTCCATTTTTTAAAAAAAATAGCATTAAACTTTATCAATATTTGATATATATGTCAACAGATTGTCCAGATTTATATACATAATATAATTTATTATATATAAAAACTTTATGTATAGTATAATTTTTAGTATGTATGTCATTGTATAATTTTATATATACTATAATATATAAATGTGTAATTTTTGAGTGCTGGCTAAACTTTTTTAATGATGGGATGTGCAGTCAAAGAAGGATTTCAACTCACTATTTTTTTTATTATTAATTAATTAATTTACTTTTTGGCTGTGTTGGGTCTTCGTTGCTGTGCATGGGCTTTCTTTAGTTGCGGTGAGTGGGAGCTACTCTTCGTTGCAGTGCGTGGGCTTCTCATTGTCATGGCTTCTCCTATTGCAGAGCCCGGTCTCTAGGCGCGTGGGCTTCAGTAGTTGTGGCATGTAGGCTCAGTAGTTGTGGCTTGTGGGCTCTAGAGCTCAGGCTCAGTAGTTGTGGTGCACGGGCTTAGTTGCTCTGTGGCACGTGGGATCAACCCGTGTCCCCTGCATTGGCAGGTGGATTCTGAACCACTGTACCACCAGGGAAGCCGCAACTCACTATATTTAACTGAAAAAGACATTAATAGAAGTCACAATGAAACTGCCTAACTAGACAGATAACCAGTTCCTAGATTTATGTTTCATCTAACATTTGATTATAACCAAGACCAGGTGGTAGAACATTGTGGTTGACCTCATTGCATTTTAAGCCATAATCTTTCAGGACCTGGCACATTTAAGAATAATAGATGTATATATGGCAGACTCTAAAGCACTTATTACTTACTATGCAGTAGTTATATTGAATGTCTAGACATAGAGGGCTAGATTTTTCTTGTTACTACCATTTCCATATTTAGCAGTAAGGGATTTGCTGTGTACCTCCTTTCCTTCCTTTATTCAGGTGGATATACTCGGTTGCAGGGGGGTCGTTGGAGTGATAGTAGAGCCCTCAGTTGTGTAGAACGTTTTGACACCTTTAGCCAGTACTGGACCACTGTGTCTTCACTTCATCAGGCTCGATGTGGACTGGGAGTAGCAGTTCTGGGAGGGATGGTCTACGCAATTGGAGGTAATAATGAAAATGTCTTATCTCCCTTATTAGTCTCTAGCTCTAAGTTGACTGCATTCTTATATGCCTTATATATATTGCTAGATACTATGGGGTGTATGCAGATACAGTTGTGCTTAATAAATATTTATTGAATAAATGAATGAAAGAAAAAGGAAACATAAGATATTGAATATTTTACACCAGAGGGACACGGTAATTTATTACAAGGCAAATACTTAGGTTTGGTTTTAATGAAAAGTTGTTTATGAAAATGTGGTGCCAAAATTTAGATCAACATTTGTGATAAAAATTTTTTTAATTCTGAGAGCTGCATTATGAATCATTTTAAATTAACCAAGTATCTGGGCAGTGGGATGTATAAAAACCATGTCAGCTAGACATTGGGATATATTTCTTGATTAAAATCACTGTGTTTTCTGAAACTATTACTATAAATTCTAAAATGATTAATGACTAAAATTAAAAGGGGATTTGAATTTGGGAGAGAAATAATTATTAGAGAGGGATCTAAAGAGAAATAAATACTAACACCTTTGATATAAATATTTACTTCTGAATAATTTGTCTTTATAGCAACCAGCCTAGGTAGATCATCTCTAACCTTTACAGCCAAGTTTTTTGCTTTATTTCTATGGGTCATTCTAAAATACTGAAAGCTGTAAATCAAAAATCATATTATTGTTTTCCAACTATGATACCGTCAGTTTAAAATGAGAGAGATGTAGGGAATATTTGATTTTTATCTTTTGGAGGGAACATAATCATCACTCAAAAACTGTTTATTAAATCAATAAATGTCATGGTGCATCTGAAAATCCTAACAAAGAAATTAGAGTTTTGAGCAATAACCATCTGTCAGTATAAAGACTATAACTCTATATAATCTTTGGCTAGAACTCTAATAGTTCTTTTTATGTACATTTTGGCAGTTGCATTGCATGAACTCTCTCCAGTTTAACCTAGGGTCACAGTGTCCTTTGCGACACTTCCATATATATGTATCCCCTTTCCTGATACCACAGAAGTACAAATGGGAGCCCGTCAAAACTGCTATGACTGGGCTTTCCTGGTGGCGCAGTGGTTGAGAGTCCGCCTGCCGATGCAGGGGACACGGGTTAGTGCCCCGGTCCGGGAAGATCCCACATGCCGCGGAGCGGCTGGGCCCATGAGCCATGGCCGCTGAGCCTTCGCGTCCAGAGCCTGTGCTCCGCAACGGGAGAGGCCCGCGTACAGCAAAAAACAAACAAGAAAAAACTGCTATGACTTTACTAGCCATTATTAATACTATAAACATTACTATCTTAACATATTACTTAATATATAATTTTTAAATAAATGTTTTTTACCAAAGTAATTCAGATTTGCTGTAGAAAATTTGGTAAACCTGAAGCATATGAAAAAGAAAATAAAAATCACCCATACTATAATCATACCACCCAGAGATAATCACAGTCAATAGTTTATTTCCTTTTCGATACATTCATATCTGGGTTAATATTCTAAGTATTATATTTTAAAATTAAGATATAATTCACATATCATAAAATTCACCATTGAAGTGTACAGTTCAGTGGTTTTTAGTATATTCACAAAATTGTGCAACCATCACCACTAATTCCAGAACATTTTCACCACTGCAAAAAGCCACTGTTATCATTTAGGGAAAAGTTTATGTGAGTGTAGGGAACTTTTTACTAGCCATGTTCCCAGACTCCAGGTAAGGGTCAACCTTGTGAGCAAGCCTTTCTAACCATAGGCAGTTTTAGGCCTTATGGTGACTCTTTTCTGCACAGTAAGAGTTTCGTATACATCAGGATTCTAGGCCCTCATAAGATTATATGTGCTGCAAATATATTTTCCTACTCCTCTGCTTCATCTTTTACTCTTTTTATGGTATCTTTTGATAAATGAATGTTTTTAATTTTAATGTAGCCAACTCTATTATTTTTTTCCCTTTATGGTTAGTATTTCTTATATCGTTTTAAAGAAATCCTTTGTCTACTGGAAAGTCATGAGGATATATACCTTTATTGTTTTCTAAAATTTTATAGTTTTGCCATTTACATTTATGTCTGTAATTCACCTGTAATTGAATTTTTACGGATAGTATTAGTAAGGAACCAGTTTCATTTTTCTCCCCATATATATAACCAATTCCCAGCGTTTTTGTTTCCCCACTGCTCTGTCATGCAAACTATGTCATATACCAAGTAATCATATATGTGTGGATCTGTTTCTAGAATTTCCTTTCTTTCCTACTGGTCTCTCTGTTTATTCCTATCTTAATTATTAAAGCTCTATTTTAAGTCTGATAGGCTTATTTAATAGGCATTTTCTCTTTCCTTATTATTCTTTTTGGGAGTGCTTGACTATTCTAGGTCTTTCATACTTCCATATAAAAGTTAGAATTAGTTTATCAAATCTGTTTTTAAAAATAATAATGTATGATTCCACTTATATGAGATACTTGGAGTAGTCAAAACCAAAAAGACAGAAAGTATAATGGTCGTTGCCAGGGGCTGGCGAAGGAGAGAATGGTGAATTATTGTTTAATGGGTATAGAGTTTCAGGTTTACAAGATGAAAAGGATTATGGGAATGGATGGTTGTGATGGCTGTACAACAATATGAATGTGTTTAACATCACTGAACTGTATTCTTTTTTTTTTTTCTGAACTGTATTCTTAAAAATGGTTTACATGGTACATTTTATGTTATGTGTATTTAAATACAATAAAAAAGAAAGGGTTTTTTAAAAACTGGGATTTCATTAAATCTATAAATCATTTTGGGAATAATCTTCTTTACATTGACACTTGTAACTCATCAACATGATACATCTCTTCATTTATTTAGATATTCCTTAATTTAAAACTTTACCTAAATAAAATTTATAAATTATATCCATAAAGTTCTTATAAATCTTTGATTAGATTTACTCCTAGGTATAGTATATTTTAAAATTCTATTTTAAGTGGTATTTAAAAATGTTTTTTTCATTTTCTATTTGTTGCTAGATAAGCATTGCATTAAAACTCAAATTGTAGCAGAGCCAGCTATCTAAACTATGAAAATATAGAAGTGTTAAAATGCAAATTGTATCCTCAAAAATTACATGGATTGTTTGGGTGGTAGAATTAGAAATAGATAATAGCCCACTTTGCTTCATTAAGTGGGTTTTAATAAATGACAGTGCTATGGATTCAAAATAACACTTGGTGGGCAAATAAATTTTAAAGAATAGTATAAAATCAGACATAATAATTGAATTTCTGACAACACAGAATGTTGCTGAATATTGTATTGTGGTTCTAGGCTATTAGTATTACTAAATCTTCTCATATGTGTCTCTTTTATTTAACTCAGGTGAAAAGGATTCAATGATTTTTGACTGTACTGAATGCTATGATCCAGTTACTAAACAGTGGACAACTGTAGCTTCAATGAATCACCCCCGCTGTGGCTTGGGAGTGTGTGTGTGTTATGGGGCTATCTATGCTTTGGGTAATTATACTCTCCAATTTAAGGATATCTAATATTATTTAAATTCTTAGTCAAATTCTGCTTACTTTAGAAATTTTCCTTCCTTCCCATAACAAACTTGTGTCTTTTTAGCTTTAAAAGTTCTTATTCTCAAAATTATATTACTTGGGAGATATTGCCAAGTATGGAATTCTTAGAAGGAGATGGACATAAAATATAGATGAGATGTCTAGGGGAGCATTTTAGCTGACTAGTTAAATTTCATGGTTAGGATAAACATTCTGAATACACAGACGTTGTTTCAAAAAGTTGTTTTGCAAAGTACCATATTTCCTATGCAATAGATTGAAGTTTTTGGTTTTGTTTTGTTTTATTTTTAAAAAATGTCTTGTGAGGGCTTTCCTGGTGGCACAGTGGTTAAGAACCCTCCTGCCAATGCAGGGGACACGGGTTCAAGCCCTGGTCCGGGAAGATCCCACATGCCACAGAGCAACTAAGCCTGTGCTCCACAACTACTGAGCCCACGTGCCACAACTACTGAAGCCTGTGCACCTAGAGGCCATGCTCCACAACAAGAGAAACCACTGCAATGAGAAACCCGTGCACTGCAATGAAGAGTAGACCCTGCTCACTGCAACTAGAAAAAGCCAGCGCACAGCAACAAAGACCCAACACAGCCAAATATTAAAAAAAAAGATCTCTTGTGAAACCTAGGCAGAGAGTTAAAAGACCCAAGTTCTACTTACAATCAAATTCTAACTTTTCATGTGATCTTGGACAGATAACCTCTCTGGTCCATAGGATAATCATCCATAATATAAAGTTGTCAGATTAGATGTTTTCTAAGGTGTTTTTCTTTTTAAATATTTATTTATTTATTTGGCTACATCGGGTCTTAGTTGCGGCACGCGGAACCTTCACTGTGGCATGTGAGATCTTTTCTTCGCGGTGCGTGGGCTCTTCCGTTACTCCGGCGGGCTTCTCTCTAGCTATAGCGCGTGGGCTCTAGAGCACGCGAGCTTAGTTGCCGTGCAGTATGTGGGATCTTAGTTCCCCGACCAGGGATCAAACCAGCATCCCCTGCATTAGAAGGCGGATTCTTAACCACTGGACCGCCAGGGAGGTCCCTCTAAGGTGTTTTTCATAAATAAAATTCCTTTATTCCAAAAATAATATTTTTCTGTTTGGTTTCAGGTGGTTGGGTTGGAGCTGAGATAGGGAACACCATTGAACGATTTGATCCCGATGAAAATAAATGGGAAGTAGTTGGCAACATGGCTATGTCACGCTACTACTTTGGGTGTTGTGAAATGCAAGGTAATTGCTTTATAAAATATTTTTCCTGAATATATATTTCTTAAAAAAACTGTTTGAGCATGAGGCTTTATTTTCACAAAAGTATATTTTATGTCTGTTAGTTTTGAATAATTGACACTAACAGTGTGGAAATTCTGCTTCTAATCTCCTATATTTTTAAACCTCTTATATCTTTATTTCTGTATTGCCAAAATAATCATTTTTTCCCCAAAATAAACAAAGCTAGAATTAAGAATTCCAGATGGGCAAAAATACCTAATTAGCAAAATAAGCATTTGAACTGTCATCCATTATTGTTATTTTCTCTCCCTTGTAGGCCTTAGTATATATTTCTAAGTAGGGAGAGATTATCAAAAACAATCTTCATAGTGTCATAGGCTTCTTCAGTGTTTTTTTATAGAATACATTGTGATTCAGTACACACACAATGCTATCACAGATTTGAAAAATGTTGTACTACATACTAAAGTGGTATACAGATGTTATTTTAATTGTAATTGTCTATTATACACTGAGAGGTAATTAATAAGCACTCTCAAATAGAACCTTATTCTCTGTCCAGAAATGGAGAACAGATTTACATGTACCTGTAGAGTAGGAAGCAGTCTGCCCATTGTTATGTGACAATTCAGCATGCTCTGTTCCCAGCTGAAATTCTTTCTGCCTTCTGAGTACCTTCTCAGATTTCTGCTAGCAGCTAAATACTCAAATTACATGGTGCAGACTATGTTCTATTGTTTAATATTATAGTGTTCTCTAATTGTTTTTTTATTTATTATTTTTATCTTCCCATCTAAAATCATAGAGCTAGAGAGGCATCTTGGAGATTCTCTATTTCAACCCCTTTATTTTTAGATGAGGAAGCTGAAGATCAGGAGGCTGTGAGTTGTCTTTTCCCATAGTTGGTTACTAGCAAAGCTGGAGCTAGAACCCAAGTTTACTAACATTTAGCTCATGTTTCTTAAAATGCCATTCCTTGGGACTTCCCTTGTGGTCCAGTGTTAAGACTCTGCACTCCCAATGCAGGGGGCATGGGATCGATCCCTGGTCAGGGAACTAGATTCTGCATGCTGAAACTAAAGATCCCGCATGACACAACAAAGATCCCACACGCGGCAACAAAGATCCTGTGTGCCACAACTAAGACCCTGTGCAGCCAAATAAATAAATTTTTTAAAAATGCCATTCCTTATAAATTCTCACTTTAGACCTCTAGGAACAACAGTAGATACTCAAAAAAAATAATTGTTGATTGTCAGAACCATTATTTTCAGTTAAATTTAATAAGGAACTCTGTGAATTACAGTCTACTGTACAGTATCTGATACCTTAATCTAGCCATAAACTATTCTAATTTAAATTCATTTTGTCCATCTGAGCAACCGTTAGGTTGTCACCAACAGGGTCATGTCATTCCCAGTTTAAGTGTATGACAGTTTTTAAGGGGGAACAAATCCTTCTCCCCATCCTTTTTTACCTATATGTGGTAGCAGTGGATCTGGAACTTGAGATCATTAAGCAAACAATAAGATCAGAAATCCTTGTCTGACAAATTGTTTTGTTATAGCATCATTAAGTTCTTTGAAAATTCAATGCCACTTTATTGTACGTGGGCCTCTCACTGTTGTGGCCTCTCCCGTTGCAGAGCACAGGCTCCAGACATACAGGCTCAGCGGCCATGGCTCACGGGCCCAGCCACTCCGTGGCATGTGGGATCTTCCCGGACCGGGGCACGAACCCGTGTCCCCTGCATCGGCAGGAGGACTCTCAACCACTGCGCCACCAGGGAAGCCCTTCAATGCCACTTTAAATTCATACCCCTAATTCTTTGTAACATGCTTAAATGAGAGCTGTGATAAACTAGACAGAAGTCAATTTTCTCTCTTAAAAGAATATTGTAAGCCCTGCATTAAGTATAATATCAGATAGCAAACTTAAATCACAATTATTACTTTTTATAATTATTTGTATCCTATTTTCTATAGCATCTGAGCAAAAATATTCCATTTCCAGGTTTAATTTATGTGATTGGGGGCATCAGCAATGAAGGAATAGAGCTTTGTTCTTTTGAAGTTTATGATCCACTTTCCAAGCGTTGGTCTCCACTTCCTCCAATGGGAACCAGAAGAGCATATCTTGGGGTGGCTGCACTCAATGACTGCATCTATTCTATTGGAGGGTGGAATGAGACACAAGATGCTCTTCACACTGTAGAAAAATATTCCTTTGAAGAGGTAGGTTGGATGATTTCAATTGTTTAGTGTCCTGTTATTCTTTTAATGTCTGTAATGATCTGTAGTGCTGTGTATTCTTTCATTCATGATATTATTTATAGGTTTTTTCCCTCTTTTTTTTTCTTTTCAAAGAATCAACTTTTGGTGTCATTGATTTTTTTCTATTGATGTCCATCTTCTATTTCATTGATTTCTGTTACTATTACTGTTTCTTTCCTTTCTTCTATTTGTTTTGGGTTCAATTTGCTCTTCTTTTTCTAGATTCTTAAAGTAGAAACTCAGCTGATTGATTTTTAGACCTTTCTTTTTCTAGAACATAAATCTTTAAAGCTCTAAATTGTTTTCAAGCACTGCTTTAACTGCATCACATACATTCTGATATATTGTATTTTAGTTAGCATTTACTTCAAAATAGCTTTTAATTTCCCTGGTAATTTCTTCTTTGACCAATGAGTTGTTACAAGTATTTTATTTAATTTCCAAATATTTGGGGATTCTCTAGATATCTTTATGTTATTGGTTTAATATAATTCTACTGTGATCACAGAGCATATTTTATGTGATTTCTGTCTTGGTAAATGTTTCACGTGCACCTGAAAAGAATTTGTATTCTGCTGTTGTTGAGAATAGTGTTCTATAAATGTCAGTTAGGTCAAGTTGGTTAGCATTCAGGTCTTTTCTAGTCTTTCTTTTTTTTTTTTGGCCACACGGTGAGGCTTGTGGGATCTTAGTTCCCTGACCAGGGATTGAAACCATGCACCCTGCAATGGAAGTGCAGAGTCCTAACCACTGGACTGCCAGGGAATTCTCTTCCCTAGTTTTTCTAATTTGTTCAATTGTTTTGTCAATTACTAAGGAAGAAGTGTTGAAATCTCTATCTGTAATTATGGATTTGCCTGTTTCTCCTTTCATCCCTGTCAGGTTTTGCTTCACATATTTTGAATCTCTGTTATTAAATGTGTATACATTGATTATTATATCTTCTTGATGAATTGATCTTTTTATAGCCATGAAATGTTTTTCTTTATCTCTGGCAGTATTCTTTGCTCTGTAGTCTATTTTATCTGATATTAAGGTAGCCAAGCTATCTTTTGATTAGTATTTGCATTGTATACCTTTTTCTTTCCTTCTACTTTAAATCTATGTCTTTAAAGACTACATCTCTTGTAAGATAATACATAGTTGTGGTCTGTTTTTTCCTACAATTTGACAATCTCTGACTTTCAAATGGGCTCCTTAGAATTTTTACTATTTATATATAATGTAATTATAGATACAGTTGGGTTTTAGACTCTTATTTTGCTGTTTTTCTAATTACACAATCCATCCTTGTTTTTTCCTCTTTTCTGTCTTTTTTTTTTTTGGCTGCACCACACGGCATGTTGGGATCTTAGTTCCCCAAGCAGGGATTGAAACCACACCCCCTGCAGTGGAAGCACAGAGTCTTAACCACTGGACAACCAGAGAAGTCCCCTTTTCTGTCTTTTTTTTTTTGGCTGCACCACACGGCATGTTGGGATCTTAGTTCCCCAAGCAGGGATTGAAACCACACCCCCTGCAGTGGAAGCACAGAGTCTTAACCACTGGACAACCAGAGAAGTCCCCTTTTCTGTCTTTATATTGTGATTGTTTTAGTATTCCATTTTATTTCTTTTGTCCAATAAACTATATCTCTTCACTCTTTTTCTTAGTGGTTGCTTTTGGGTTTGCATTATATATAATAGGTATTTTAATGCATTACATCTACATTCAAATAATATCATACCAGTTCACTTTTTTTTTTTTTTACATCTTTATTGGATTATAATTGCTTTACAGTGTTGTGTTAGCTTCTGCTGTACAACAAAGTGAATCAGCTATGTGTATACATATATCCCCTCCCTCTTGAGCCTTCCTCCCACCCTCCCCATCCCACCCCTCTAGGTCGTCACATAGCACCAAGCTGATGTCCCTGTGCTATACAGCAGCTTCCCACTATCTATTTTACAGTTGGTAGTGTATATGTGTCAGTGCTACTCTCTCAATTCGGCCCAGCTTCCCCTTCCCACCCTGTGTCCACAAGTCCGTTCTCTACATCTGCGTATCTATTCCTGCCCTGCCACTAGGTTCATCAGTACCATTTTTCTAGGTTCCATATATATGTGTTAGCATATGGTATTTTTCTCTTTCTGAGTTACTTCACTCTGTATGACAGACTCTAGGTCCATCCACCTCACTACAAATGACTCCATTTTGTTCCTTTTTATGGCTGAGTAATATTCCATTGTATATATGTACCACATCTTCTTTATCCATTCATCTGTCAATGGATATTTAGGTTGCTTTCATGTCATGGCCATTGTAAATAGTACTGCAGTGAACACTGTGGTACATGTATCTTTTTGAATTATGGTTTTCTCAGGGTATATGCCCAGTAGTGGGATTGCTGGGTCGTATGGTAGTTCTATTTTTAGATTTTTAAGGAACCTCCATACTGTTCTCCATAGTGGCTGTATCAATTTACATTCACACCAACAGTGCAAGAGGGTTCCCTTTTCCCCACACCCTCTCCAGCATTTATTGTTTGTAGATTTTTTGATGATGGCCATTCTGACTGGTGTGAGTGATACCTCATTGTGGTTTTGATTTGCATTTCTCTAATGATTTACCACTTCACTTTTTTTTTAAAGAATTTTTATGTATGTATGTATTTATTTATTTATTATTATTATTTTTTTGGCTGCATTGGGTCTTCATTACTGTGCATGGGCTTTCTCTAGTTGCAGCGAGCAGGGGCTATTCTTTGTTGCAGTGCAAACTTTTAATGTAAGAAACTTACAAAAACATACTTACATTTCTCCCTTCCATCCTTTGTGCTATTGTTGTACATTTTACTACTATATATATAGTAGACCCCACAATATGTTGTTGTTATATTTGCTTAAACAGTCAATTATATATAAGTAAATTTTATTGAGAAAATATTTCATAATTATGCATATATTTACCATTTCTAGTTCTAGTCATTGTGTACAACTAAGTTTCTATCTCATATCATTTTCTTTTAGCCTGAAGAACTTCCTTTAATATTTCTTTTTGTGCTGGTCTGCTGGCAATGATTCTCTAAGCTTTCATTTTCTGAAACTATTTTTCTACCATCATTTTTGAGAGATATTTTGCTGAGTATAGAATTTTAGGTTGTTCTTTTTTTCCCCCATCACTTAACATTGTTGTTTACTTATCTTCTTGCATTGTTTCTTTTTCTTTATAATTTTTAATGGAATATAGTTGATTTACAATGTTGTTAGTTCTTGCATTGTTTCTGATGAGAAGTCAGTAGTCATTCTTATCCTTGTTTCCCCATGTATGTAATGTCTTTTTTCTTCCTTTGACAGTTTTTTTTTTTTTTTTTTTTTTTTTTTTTTTGCGGTACACGGGCCTCTCACAGTTGTGGCCTCTCCCGTTGCGGAGCACAGGCTCTGGACGCGCAGGCTCAGTGGCCATGGCTCATGAGCCCAGCCGCTCCGCGGCATGTGGGATCCTCCCGGACCGGGGCACGAACCTGTGTCCCCTGCATCGGCAGGTGGACTCTCAACCACTGCGCCACCAGGGAAGCCCCCTTTGACAGTTTTTTTAAAAATATTTATTTATTTTTTGGCTGCATCGGGTCTTAGTTGTGGCATGTGGGCTTTTCATTGTAGTGCGCAGGCTTCTGTCTAGTTGTGGTGCCCAGGCTCAGTAGTTGCTACGTGCGGGCTTTGTTACCCCGTGGCATGTGGGCTCTTAGTTCCACAGGAGTCGAACTGGCGTCCCCTGCATTGCAAGATGGATTCTTAACCACTGGGCCATCAGGGAAGTCCCTCTTTGACAGTTTTTAAGATTTTTCTCTTTATCATGGGCTTCCAGCAATTTGAATATGGTATGTCTTGTTGGATTTTGGTGTTTAACCTGCTTGGAATTCATTGAACTTCTTGAATCTGTGGAATTATAGCTTCCATCAGATTGGAATGTTTTCAGCCTTATTCCTTCAAATATTCTCCTGCTGTCTTTCTGGGACTTAAGTAACATGCATGTAAGGCCACTTGATATTGCCCCATAGGTCACTGAGGCTCTGTTAATTTCTTCCCATCCTTTTTCTCTCTGTACTTCAGTTTGTTTTTGTTGGTTTTGTTTTACAGCTTTACTGAGGTATAATTGACAAAAAAAATTGTATGATTTTAAGGTGTACAGTGTGATGTTTTGCTATATGTATACATTGTGAAATGATTATCACAATCAAGCTAATTAACATACCCATCAACTCACATAGCTCCCTTTTCCTTTTTTTTAATGTGTGTGGTGAGAGCACTTAAGGTCAGCCTTCTTAGTAAATTTCAAGTATACAGTATAGGGGCTTCCCTGGTGGCGCAGTGGTTGAGCGTCCGCCTGCCGATGCAGGGGACACGGGTTCGTGCCCCGGTCCGGGAGGATCCCACACGCCGCGGAGCGGCTGGGCCCGTGAGCCATGGCTGCCGAACCTGCGCGTCCGGAGCCTGTACTCCACAACAGGAGAGGCCACAACAGTGAGAGGCCCACGTACCGCAAAAAAAACACAAAAAAACAATATAGTATTCTTAACTATAGTCACCATGCTGTACGTTAGATTGCTAGAACTTACTCATCCTGCATAACTAAAACTTTGTTCTCTGTGCTTCAGTTTGGATAGTTTCTCTTGCTGTGTCTTCAAGTTCATTAATCAATGTCTAAACTTTTAATTTGCAGTGTCTAATTCCATTTAGGAAAATTTTCATTTCAGGTATTATATTTTTTAGCTCTAGAAGATCTTTTTGGTTGTTGCTTTTTAAATGTCTTCCATTTCTCTCCTCATCATTTTCATGTTTTCTTTTAGATCCTTGAATATATTTATGATGTCTGTTTTAAAGTTCTTATCTGCTAATTCTATTATCTTGTCATTTTTGGATCTGTATCTGTTGAAATTTTTCTTCCTGGTTTAAGTCAGAGTGTTTTTGCTTTTCCACATTTCTAGTAACTGATTGGATGTTGGACATTGTGAATGTTATGTTGTTGAGTATTTGGATTTTGTCTTCTTCCTGTAAGAAGTGTTGAGTTTAGTTTTGATAGGCAGTTAAATTATTTGCAAATAAGATTGATTTATTTGAGACTTGTTTTTAAGCTTTGTAGGGAAGGTCTAGAAGATCTAGGTCTTTTAGGTATAGTTTAGCCCTACCACTGAAGTATGTCCCTTCTTGACTCTCTACTGTATGCCTTAGCTGTTCAACAAGGTCTCTTCATTTTGGCTTGTCAAAACTAGAATATCATAAAGACGCAGACGTAGAGAATGGACTTGAGGACCCTGGGGGCGAAGGGGAAGCGGGGACAAAGTGAGAGAGTAGCATTGACATATATACACTACCAAATGTAAAATGGATGGCTGGTAGGAAGCTGCGGCATAGCACAGGGAGATCAGCTCGATGCTTTGTGATGACCTAGAGGGTTGGGATAGAGAGGGTGGGAGGGAGGCGCAAGAGGGAGGGGATATGGGGATATATGTATATATATGGCTGATTCACTTTGTTGTACAGCAGAAAATAACACAACATTGTAAAGCAATTATACTCCAATAAAGATATAAAAAAACAACAACTAGAATATCATCCAGTCTTGTGTGAGCTCTGAGAATTGTTAAGCTTACAACTCCTCGAAAGGAAAACTGTTTCTTTGCTCACAATATTTTGACACCAAATGTGTGGGTTTTCCACACCAAGCTCTTCTCCAATTCTCTGTGGACACCACCAACTGGGTGTCCTACAAGTCAGTTCAGTTCTGACACTATCCCACAGGTTAAGGGCTCAGTCCCACAAGACTGCCCCTCACTTTAGACACCAGTCCTCAGGTTAACCACTAACTTGTTTACAAATTAAGGGTTCCCGTGATCCCTTCCTCAGGTTCAGTAATTCACCATAATGGCTCACAGAACTCAGGGAAACACTTTACTTAACTATTACCAGTTTATTATAAAGGATATTATATATTATTATAAATATAGAATAATAGAATATAATATAGAATAGAATAGAATATATAATTTTTATATTCTATATTATTATAAAGGATACAAATGAATAGCCAGATGAAGAGGTACATACAGCAAGATCCAGAAGTGTCTTGATTACAGGTTTCTGCCCCAGTGAAGTTTGGGGTATCACTTTCCTGGCATGTGGATGTGGTCATCAAACCAGAAGTTCTCCAAACCCCATAGTTTAGGGATTTTTATGGAGGCTTCATCACATAGGCATGATCAATTATTATTTCAACCTCCAGCCCCTCTCTCCTCCCTGGATGATAGGGTATGGACTGAACATTCCAAGCTTCTAATCTGGGCTTGATCTTTCTGGTAAAAGGCTCCCATCCTGAGGTTATACAGGATCCTGCCAAGAGTTGCCTTATTAAGGAGGAGACATTCCTATCACCCAGGAAATTCCAAGGGATTTAGGAGCTCTGTGTCAAGAACTGGGGTCAGAGACCAAATATATGTCTAACTATGTCACATCCTCCTATTAGTTGTTTTTTGACTGTTCTCATAGGGGCTCATTTTTTTTTCTTTTTTTTCCACTTAAAAAAAATTTTTTTAACTTTCTCTTTGTTGTTTTTATTTTTTATTATTTTAATTTTCTTTCATAGCGTCTCATTTTATGCATGCATAGTTTAGGGGTATTCAGCCAGACTCAGGGGAACCTCTGTCCTCTAGCACTCTTCCTTGCATGTCTCAACTGCATAATCCTCTGTAAACTCTGATTTCTGTCTCCTGGATCAGCTGACTGTCATACTCTGCTTGGGATTCCCTTCCCTGTACTGCTATTCACAAAGCCCTCCAGGCAGAAAGCCTGGACAACCATGAAGCTCACATTGTTTGTTTCTTTTTCTGAATCACAGTTTTTCATTGCCTGTTGTCCATTGTCTGAGGACTTTATTTCATATAGTTTGTTGAGTTTTCTAGGTCTTTATGGTAGGAGGGCAAGTTTGGTAACAATTACTCTACATGACTGAAAGTAGAAATCCATTCTGTTTCCGTCCTTTTAACATGATTCCATCATTCACTGAGCATTTCTTTACTATCTGGCATAACAAAATATTTCAAGTACAAGAAAGCTTATACTTCTCTGATCTGGCCCTGGAATCAGTCATTTCTCCAAGAAGCATTAGTTCCTCTTAGTGAAGGACAGTACTTAGAAACCAAGATTAGGCACTCAGAGTACTCATTGCTACTGGGGTATTGCTGCTTCTAGGTATTTTCAGTAAACAGCTAAACATAAACAGTAAACAGCAAATGTATATATGTGTATATATGTATTCACACACATATTCATTTATAAGTATTTCTATATCTGTGCATATATGTTATAAAACCATGAGTTCACAATGATAGCACCAATTCCAGTATACCTCAGATTCTTTCAGGCCTTCGCCATTCCCATGTTTGTAAATACCTTCTCTATCAGTTAAAAACTTGGCTCCTGGTATTCTCTATTTACTTATTTGTTCAATGAAACAAATCTACCTACCATACTAGCTGTCTTCTCCACCTGCCACCTCTGCATATTACCCATCTTATCATTGCCCATATGAGCGCCCCATTATTCTCTCATGCCCTCAGTTACTAGGTTGATGCAATTATGCTAGGAAAAGAAGAGAAAGTAGGTTGTATCTTCATTGAGTCACTGTTCTACCATGCATTTGTTTATTAGTCCATTTATTCATTCACAAATACTTACAGACCTGGGGAAACAAAGGCAAACTAAATATGTAAGGCCCCAGCTCTCAAGAAGCCTACATTCTAGTGGGGAATATAGAGAAATAAATAGACAAACAATTGCATTACAGTTTATTAAGTGCTGGGATAATGGAAGTACAAGGTGTGTTATGCCATAGACTTATAGGTTAGACAAATTTTTTCCAAATTAATTGCCATGGAATACTATTTTTTTGCATTGTTAATAGGAATTTGGTAACATGAGTTGCCCTGGTCAATTATACTTAGGGAAAGTTGGATTAAACAAAGCTGAATACATTTCTTACAGGACTTCTTTACACAATTTATTAAATAATATACTTCATGAATCTTTATGCTAAGTCTCTCAAATTTAATTGACCACACAACCCTTACTTTTGTTTGTGAAACATCTTGCGGGAGAAAAGTGTTTCAGGGAACATATTTTATGAAATATGGATTAGTGTTATTTGAATTTTATGGTTCTTAAACTAGTTTTGGTTATTAAAACATTCAAAACCTAAAGATTTTTAAATTTACTTTTTTCTCTTTATAAGTAGAAAGGATTTTTATTTTTATATTTTTTTATTGAAATATAATTCACAAACCAAACACTTGAGTTGTTTCAGTGTTTTGACTATTATGAACAGTGCTGCTATGGACATTTGTGTACATGTTTTCATTTCTCTTGGGAATATACCTAGGAGTGGAATTGCTAGGTCATATGGTAACTCTATGTTTAACCTTTTGGGGCACTGCCAGGTTGTTTTCTAAAGGGGCTATACCATTTTACATAACCACAAGCAGTATATGAGGGTTCTAATTTCTCTACATCTAATGCTTATTATTTATCTTTTTTTATTATAGCTGACCTAGTAGGTGTGGACTTTTTTTATTATAGCTGACCTAGTATGAGGGTTCTAATTTCTCTACATCTAATGCTTATTATTTATCTTTTTTTATTATAGCTGACCTAGTAGGTGTGGACTGGTATCTCATTGTGTTTTTTTTGTTTGTTTTTTTTTTTTTAATTTATTTATTTATTTTTG